>NW_009926868.1:3972-27265 GCF_000696875.1 Nestor notabilis | reverse complement strand
TTGACCACAACTCTTTGCGTGTGGCCATCCAGTGAGTTCTTTATCCACTGAGTGGCACTGCTGAGACTGCACCTCAAATGTTTTGTTCAGTTTTGGGCCCTTCCACAAAAGACACCAAAGTGCTAAGGCATGTCCACAGAAGGGCAATGAAGCTGGTGAAGCATCTAGGCTGCAAATGGCTGAGGGAACTGTTGATTCTGGAGAAAAGGAGGCTCAGGGGAGACCTTATTGCTCTCTATTGAAAGGATGTTGTTGTAGGGTGGATCATTTTCCTCCCCCAAGTAACAAGTGACAGGACAGGAGGAAATCAGACTGCTAATGAGCACCTTTTGGGAAAGAGAGAATTCAAATGCCCTGCACAGATAGCTACGTGGTTGAAAAACTGTCTGGAGGTGATGGAAAAGATTAAAAGAACAGCTATGAAGGAAAAGCGACTAATTTGCAATGGAAGCTACACTCAAAGTCACCATATTCAGTTAAGTCTGACTATGATTCTCCCTGCTTGAGACCCAAGGCTCTGCATCTGAGCTACATCAGAAGCTGCGCTTACTTGGAAAGAGGGATACATATTTGAGAAAAAAAAAAGGCAAATGTGTTTAATATGAGATATATATTTGGAATTCATTTTCTGCAGAAGCTGAGAAAGCAGTGGCTTTGTCTGATGGATCCTCCCAGAGGAACTATGGCTCAGAGCAGTGTCATACTTGTCTTCATCTTTACAATGAAGCAATCCTAGAAGCAGATAAAGTGCAGAGAATGAACACATAGAAGAAAGGCGTAAGTTTGCCAGTGAAAAATAGCACTCATTCAAAGCCAGAGAGAGTTGTTTCACGTGGGTTTCTTTGCTTTATTTTCTTAAACTTCAGCCTGGTCGCAGCTCGAGCTCAAAAGCAGCTTAAAAGCTATGACAGCACAAACTCAGTCATTCTATTGTCCAGCTTATGTCAGCTTATTTTGATTCCATAGAGGTACTGGAGCCAGAGCTTGGTACTGCTGTATGTGCTCGGTGGAATCAGTTTAGTGTTTAGCTTTCCTTCACAATGCTCAGACCTCAGGTGTTTAAAAAGAATTAGGTATAGGGAAGGAAAGGGCAGGGTGGTGGAGGGGAGAAGCCACAACCTTTTCCCTTGCTCTCTGAATCCATATATCTTTCTGAGGTGAAAACATGCAATGTTCATGATGGTACATTTTGTTTTCTTAAGAAAAACATCTCCCTCTTGGATTGATCACATGGTGGAAATAAGGCACAGAACTTATTTATAGACACAAAGCAAGTGGCTCACAAACACCTCATTTAATGAGTTTCTGTTTATATACTGCAACGGGGGCAAAAATCTCAAGTGCACGGCTGTAAATGAAGAACTTTGCCAGCTGAGGAAGTAATACTGTCACTGTAGTCCGCATGTAGGTTAATTCCTACACCCAAGGCACTGAGGTGTTTCCAAAAGTGTGTATCTGCAGGAGGGCAGGCTTTCTAAAGCAACACAAGTACCCAAGACTGCAAGCAACTACTTGTTTGCTTTCCAGTATATGATAAAAATTTCTAACTATTGTTAAAATCATTATGTGCTTCTCCTTTGCTACCTTCATGACCTACAATATAGGTTACATCCAAATGGTGACCTGAACCTGGACCTTAATTCGTTAACAAGCTTTCTGTGAAGCAAATTCAGAGCATGATTTAGGAGTCAGGACACTCAATCAATGAGGTCTGCAATCAGCTATCATTTTCCAGACCTTACAGCCACATATCCTTTCCAACACAGATATTTTTTGGGACTGAGTTAGCAGGAGTACTGAATTTAGAATATAGATTCATAGAATCATAGAATAGTTAGGGTTGGAAAGGACCTTAAGATCATGTAGTTCCAACCCCCCTGCCACGAGCAGGAACACCTTGCACTAGACCATGTCGCCCAAGGCTCTGTTCATCTGGCCTTGAACACCTCCAGGGTTGGAGCATTCACAACTTCCTTGGGCAACCCTGTTCCAGAGCCTCACCACCCTCACTGTAAAGAACTTCTTCCTTATATCTAACCTAAACTTCCTCTGTTTAAGTTTGAACCCATCACCTCTTGTGCTATCGTTACAATTCCTAATGAAGAGTCCATCTCCAGCATCCTTGTAGCCCCCTTCAGACACTGGAAGCTGCTATGAGGTCTCCACTCAGTCTTCTCTTCTCCAGGCTGAACAGCCCCAACTTTCTCAGCCTGTCTTCATACGGGAGGTGCTCCAGCCCCTTATCATCCTCGTGGCCCTCCTCTGGACTTGCTCCAGCAGTTCCATGTCCTTTTTATGTTGAGAACACCAGAACTGTACACAGTACTTCAAGTGAGGTCTCATGAGAGCAGAGCAGAGGGGCAGGATCACTTCCTTTGACCTGCTGCTCATGCTTCTTTTGATGCAGCCCAGCATACAGTTGATCTCTGGGCTGCGAGCGCACGTTGCTGGCTCACGTTAAGTTTCTCATCACCAAACCCCCCGAGTCCTTGTATAGTTATAACCATAGTCTCTTTTGCTATGCCTGGGGCTCATGAGAGAAGTGTGTAATTATTTGCAGATATTTTTTGGCTGGGATTCAGACTACAACTGCTTTCTGCAACTTTCAGCTTGCCATACAGTTGTTGGCAAAGCCTGCTAAAACATTTGACATATCAGATGAATGATTGTGAAGTTTAAAAAAAATATACGTGTAGTACCTGGTTGTTTGAAGCCACAGAATTATGAACAGAACTCAAAGAAACAGAAGGTCAGGAAATGCTCACTGATATCTGATGTCTTCTACATGCAAAACCACGGCTCTAAGAAAATTAATTCGTTTAGGCAGCAAGGCAAGGAGCAAAGGAAAGAGCAACTTAGATGGGAAAAGGATGAGCTTTGAAATGAGCAAATTTCAAAAAAGAAGAAGAAATTATCATGGGAAAGGTTTAATTTTGATGATTTTAATTTTAAGCATTAAAAAACATACAATTAATAAATTTTAATACATTGCAGAAAAGCGCCAGTGCTGCTATAGAACACTAAAATAACTTTCTGATTAAAGGTGGACTCTTAAGGCCAAATCCTATAAACTGAAATAAATAGATCCCCACATTTCATTTTTTTCAGGTTGTAGAAATTACATAGGCAACGGTCAACAAAATGTTGCCTGCAGAGTTGCCTGCAGAGTTACCTGCAGAAATCTAACTCTATCCTCCTGCACAGACATTACATCAGAAGCTTAGCTGACATTTCCTATTGAGCCCTGGTTATGTATGTATTTCTCATACAAAAAATGTAAGAGCTTCATATTCAGCAGGGAGCATAAAATTATGGATGCAGCCTGTATAACATTCTCTTCAAATGTACCTTAAACTCCATAGGTACTAAATGAAGTGAAAAAAATAAAGGCTCTACATGTCCCCTGTAGTTGGAATCCATGATCAATGGGAGCTCTCATCAAATTCAGCAGCACAATGTTAATCAAGGTCAGCATCCTTTTGGTTTTCTGCAGTGATTAAGGGTCATGTCATACAAGACATATTTCTTTGATTGTTTATGTTATTCACATCTGATAGGGATTGAAATCACTCATGACCAGTTAGACACTCCAGCCTGAGGCAGTTTAAATGGATGCTGTCGCTTCAGCTATAGTTAGAGTTCAGGTTTTGCTACACGTACACATTGTGTGGGATTTTCTGCGAGATACACTGGAGTTAGATTGGATGTTGCCAGTGGGCACATTCCCTTGATTTGCTTGTTTTGATCTCCTCTCTCTGAAAACCTTCAAAGTCAGTCTGAGGGTGAGAAACACTTAAGAGAGTTTTCCAGGTGTCTTTTTCTCTACTTGGCCTTTAAGGAAGGTCTCTGTTATGCAGGTTTGCTGAGGAGGTGAAAAAAATGTGGCTGATAGGAAACTTACTATTCAGATTTCACAGATAACTGGAAGCAGCACACCAATAGACAGCAATATAGTTTAACTGGTACTGAGAGGTCTATGGAAAACCTTAGAGTCCTCCAAAGCTGAGAAACTTGTGTGAGTACAGTAGAGAGGGCTGGGGTCTGGACCACAGGATGTTTGTGGATGGGATGAGAGAAGCTGTAAGGGGAATTATAGCAACCTTCCTTCCACTGCCTACAGTAGCATTGGGAGAATTCAGAAGCAAACTCTTCTTGTGATTGCATAATGAGGCAAAGACCACAAGTTTTAACAGTGGAACCTCAAATAGGATATTAGGAATGCCTTTTTATTTATCCCCCCCCCCATCACAGTTTACAGGGGCCAGCAAAGGAGGAGCAGAATTGCAGACCCTTTAGATTCTCCAGAACACACAACAAATTCCAAAACTCACTGTAGATATTCCAAACTCACAGTATCCTAAGGAATCTGATTTATCTTTGATGTTGTTCCTGCTTTGAGCAAGAATCTGCAGAACAGACCTCCTTAAGTTGCTTCCAGACACAACTACTGCCTGAGTCTGTGATTCTGATAGTATATAATCTCTCCTGGGGAAAGGGAGTTCCCCTCTGAAATAAAAAGTGGCAATGCAGAAGCAGTGAGTGGCATGTTTTTAATTAGAGGATGAGCTCAAATGGCTTTTGTCAGCTCAGTTCTGAGTAGTAATATATGACACAGTACAAAAGTCAAGAAAACAAAGTTACAGGGATCTATAAATACTATTGTGATCTCAAGAGGCTTTCCAAAGTATATATATCTTCTGTTAATAAACCAAGTGTTTCTAATTAGTGTAAGTGACCACAAAACTAACCAAAGAGCACAAATTAGAGAAAGCATAGCCTAATTTAATGACTCTAGAAGTTTATTACCTGCCTACACCAAGTCTGACATAAGGCAAGTATTGACTGAATTATGTGGTTTGAATAAGAAGTCGGGTGGTTTTGTGCCAAGTGGAGGAATGAGGGGTGGAGGAAGGTGGAAGAGAGTGAAAGCTTTGGCTTGTGACTCAGAAGCTCACTTACCCCAGTTCTGAAATCCATATGCTTGTTAACTAGGAGCTGGCTACATCCCAACATGAAAAATGAAGTTTACATTGTGTGTGTGAACCAGTAATTTGCATTGATTTGCACATGATTTGTGTCTAATTTGCTAATCGTTAAACACCATGTGATATGTAAATAGGTAGAAAGTGAAAACCCTAGGTTTTAAATTCATTCACTTTGACAGTTTAATCTTGTTGGCAGGAGCTGCCTTCTCTCACACAATCTGAATACATTGAAGTTCAGCCGCTATGAAAGGCTTGCAGAAAGGTCTTTCACTCATATTGTTTCCTTCTGTCGCTACTGTCCAAAAGTAGATTGAACTTCTTTAGCAGTGACCTGTTTGTTAGGATTTTTGAGTTACTTCTTTATTCCACAGCCATTTCTACAACTTGTGGTCCATCTACAGGTGAGACTGACCAGTACAGCTAATTATCATTTTGATATACCTGAAATACAGATGGGATGCAGAGCAGTGTAGGAATGGCAGAAGTAAAAATGCTGCCAGCAAGATATTGCTAGATTGGTGTTTATGTGAGAAGGATCATGCTGAAAATCTGCAAGCTGCCCTTCTAATATTTCAGATTAATACATGTAGTTTTATTTTAAATAGGTTTAAATGCAAAAGGAGGATCACTGTATTGCAATGTTTAAAAACAATTAAATAGCAGCTTGGTCCTTTTTGGCTGAGATAGTAATCAGAGGTGACTAAAACACGATGTTTGATACTATCAGTGTCTTGGCTATCTTGGGGGATTTCACGATCATGAGAGAGATTATTATCAAAGCTATAAGAAAAAAAAAAAAAAGATGAAGTTTCAAAGACCAAATGGGTTTGACCTCCTGTTAAAGAAGGTCTTGTCAGAAATTCATGCAGTGCAAATACATTTAGTTGACTGTAGGAACGTGTTAAGTTTTCCTACTCTCCTAAGAGACAAAAATGGTATGTAAATGAAAATTCGTATGTGGGTTGTTTGGTTTGTTTTTCTTTCTTGGGGAAAAACTATTTAGTCAAAAAGCATTTTAACAACACAACAATTCGCAAAGTATGAGTCGGTAAATGGGGCCCTAGATTATTAAAAGAATATTAGATTTCCTCTAACTTGCTTTGTCATCAAAGCAAAACACAGTGAAGAGAGATAGGAAAATCTTTATTTTAGAGTGAAGGATGTCAAGATAGGACAGTATTTATAGTGTGTGATGTGTATGTGCATACTAGAGCCTGGGAGCCTAGACTTGTAGAGATGTCAAAGTTCAGTGGAGATGTGAAAGCAGATACTGGACAGGATGCGATGTAAGAGAAACATCTATTCCATATGGAGAGTCCTTATTTATATGTGCTTCTACTGAATATGTAGCAGGTAAATACTTCAGATAAAACTGATGTGAAAACAGTTTGAAAAATTAGCATAGACTACAAA
The DNA here is from genome assembly GCF_000696875.1 of Nestor notabilis. Lineage (NCBI taxonomy): Eukaryota > Metazoa > Chordata > Aves > Psittaciformes > Psittacidae > Nestor > Nestor notabilis. Next base: position 20,867 of record NW_009926868.1, on the reverse strand, counting down.
GTAGGTTAAGTTCACTCTTCAGTGTGTAAGTTTTGAGGTTTTTCTCTGAAATGCTGATTCAGAGAACGGTGCAGGATGTATAAGGCACCTCATTTCTGGCAAGATGATTTTCAGGATCAGTTCACATAGCATGACTCTCCAGGAAGAGTGCTAATGCCAAGTGACCACCTTCCTATAAACCCTGGTTGGAACAATGCCATACCAAGAAACTGAATTGAAACCCTTTACTCCCTTTTCCCCTTAGCGCAGGAAATATTCATGCTGTCAGTAGTCCCACGCTGCAGCACACCCTATTTTGCATCCAAGCTGTGTAAGATTCTGCTCCGTAGCAGCTGTCCCAAATCCAGTTTGTTGGTTCACAGAGCACCTTCAGTTTCTAGCTCTCTTTAGTAGAATTAATAGAGTCAGGTCTTCCCACAACCTGCTCCCCAAAGATCATTTGGCCTTCTTCAGCTGCCATTACTTATATTACTGAAATCATAATTCCAGTGCCATATATGAACATCTAAGATTATTGGTAAGGTAGCACCTAGTAGAACAATTTTTGGCTAATTTCTAATTACCATTTAATTCAAATTGCAAAAATATGGATCTAATGAAATCAAAACATGGAGGAATAAGCATGAAAGACTAACTGGATGGTCTCAATTTATATTGCAATATTTAACATGCTCCCTATCCATACAGTATAGTCAATTTTTTTCCTAAATATAAATATAAATATAGCAATGAACACATTAAGCAGAGCTGCAAAAGTTATGGCAAAGGTCCTTCTTTTTTAACATCTTTGGAAATCAAATGGAATTATTTAAGCCTTCATAACATTTTGTTAATTGAATTAATTTAGGCCAAAAGAAAATATTTGACAGTTAGGTATAGATGTTTCTACAGAAAAAGGGGATAGCTCATTAACATCATTCATATTTACTTCAATGTGTAGCATGTTTTTAAATCTTTAGTAGACACCTACAAGAATTTAAAATTGTTGCAGTCTTTGTTTTGCAAATGATAAAGAATCTACTTTGCATAACAAACTTAAATATCTAATTTCACTTGAAATTAAGAAAGCTGAGAGAACACATTTTAAAATCCTTTCTTATTCATAACACCTTTTTCCTTAATCATAGTCAATGCAGGTTTTCTTATGCAGGCCAGAAGCTGTCACTGAAGAATATGATTTGCTAAATTTATCTCCACTGAGAGAAAAGATTATTGATTTCTTCTGAATACAGCAGTATTTTTACCCTCTCCTGTTCTATGTACCACTTTCTGGTACCTGAAGTAATCACTTTTTTCACAACACAAGATGGAAATATACAGGTCAATCTTCATAATAAGGAGAAAGTATCTCCAAAGCAATTTGCTCTCTTCTAGGCTCAGTTTATGTAATTTTCTGTTTAAGGCCATATTTATGCTTTTCAAAAAGGATAGCAATTTCCAAAAACTCCTTCCTGGCCCAATCAGTTTATGTATTGTTTCATTTTTTTCCCAAAGCATTTCATTAGGAAGAGAGGGACCTTACTCTGCCTATCACCCATGGTGGTGATCCTGCCCCCTCCAAGATTACCATTGTAAATGTGATTTCAGAGTGATTACTAGTGGGGAAAAAGAAACACAGTTGGCCAAACCAGTGGAAGATCTGAAATGCAAAACCAGACAACTTCAAAATTGTCACTTGTGAAGCTGCCAGTGATTAACTCAATTCTTCCTTACTGTAATAAAGAATGGTCAATTTAACTTCCCTCTTCAGTTGTTACCCACAATGTCAAGTGGAATAGGATAGTGAAGAAATCTGAATGAACAACATTGCCTTGGTTGCTGGTGTGTGTGTGTGTGTGTGTGTGTGTGTCTTTTTTTGAAAACCAAAAATGTTGTGAGTTAGAATCTTTACATGTATCAATATCCTCTAACATTATTTCAGGTGTTTTTCAACTCTGTGCATTTGGACTGCCTAGAAGAAGCAGTGGTCATCTGAAATGCAAACTCAGGAGTTTCATTTTGTGTGTGAACTGAAAGAAAATGGACCATCAAATACAAATGTTTATACATAGGAAAACCACCAGTTGTGATTTATTCTACGCTAAGGGAAAAGAGTTACCTACTTTATACAGTTACCTACCTCTATTTACCAGTTAACAGTTTTAGAGTTATAGAATAGTTAGGGTTGGAAAGGACCTTAAGATCATCTAGTTCCAGCCTCCCTGCCATGAGCAGGGACACCATACACTAAATTATGGCACCTAAGGCTCTGTCCAACCTGGCCTGAACACTGCCAGGGTTGGAGTGTTCACAACTTCCTCGGGCAACCTGTTCCAGTGCCTCACCACCCTCACTAGAAAGAACTTCTTCCTTATATCTAATGTAAATGCCCCTGTTTAAGTTTAAAGCCACTACCCCTTGTCCTACCACTACAGTCCCTAACAAAGAGTCCCTCCCCAACATCCTTATAGGCCCCCTTCAGATACTGGAAGGCTGTTTGTATTCATTTCTGTACTCTGTGACATTAAAACTTCTAGGCAAAGTGGTAAAAGAGACAGGGAGCTACCGATGCTGAGTAATTATTCTGAAATGTCTTCAGAGTGTGGGAACTGGCAGCTCATTTAAAGGAAAAAAAAAACACCAAAAACACTTCTAGTTCAAATCTGACAGCAAGAGAGTACAGGAATTTCATTAAACAAGCTAGAATTTACGTGCAAAAATTATCTTTGTGGTGCTAAAGGTCTAAAGAGAGCTTAGCATTTGTTTTGAAAGGAGTCAAGGATATGTCACACATTTACCTGTTTATAAATGGAATTGCAAACATGAGCACCAAGCTAAGGTCTGAAAAACTAAGGCTGTTCAATCTTCTAATTTCAATGTTTCTTTAATCACAATCAGGTTGGATGAAGATGTGTACCCTATACATTAGTCTGTAAACTAAGTAGTCATGTGATCATGATGCTTTAGATGAGACTTCTAAAAAGCTTCATCCTTGGGGGTATTTAAAGCACGTGTAGATTATGGCACTTGGAGACATGGCTTAGGGGTAAACTTGGCAGTGCTGGGTTAATGGTTGGACTTCATCTTAAAAGGTCTTTTCCAACCTAAATGATTCTGTAATTCTGTAAGTCCTCAGGCTGAAAAAAATAAGAGTAATTATGTATGATAGATTATAAACAGGGGTTTTAAAGTGGACTGCATAGCTAATGAACATCAGTCAATACGTAGCATGTCAATGGACCTAATCCTGCATGAGTAAATTCATCAGAAGTATTTATCTTCACTGGGGTGCAACACCAGACCTTTGAGTCCAAGGTTGATTTGAATCTTGCCAGCAATGCCTTATGAGTCCAATGGCTGTCTTTCTATTTCACTGCCTTGTGCCTTGCAGCCATTGAATATTGGACTATTTAATTGATGTAACAGTATTTTGATAGCCTTATAATGCAAATGCTGACCTTGCTAAGGGAAGGCTTTTACTTTTTGACTTTTTTTTTGTGCACTTGCTAGCATAGCAATAAATACGTACTTAATAGAATCCAAAATTAGTCACTCCTGAAAGTAATTCTGTGCTAATTATGCAATTATTTTATATAGGCAGCAAAAAAATTGTGAAGTACTTCAATTATAGTTTCTTTGAAAAAATCAAGTCAACTGCTACTCGACTTAAATAGTCATTTATGAAATAATTTGTCACTTGACATTTTAAGACTTTGGGTATTTTTACAGTATTGTTATTGTGTACCTAATGAATCTGATTTTTCTTTATCTGGATTTTTTTTCTTCCCAGTTTTAGAAATTTGCATGGGTTTATCTTACATGTTTGTCTGAAATTAGCAGATTATGTGTTTATATGAATTATTAGCAGATTATTATGTATCTACCTATAACATATATAGATATAACTCCTACCAGTGTTGGCTGCATTTGAAATTAACCTTTTAAGAGTAAGATTTGAAGAAGGGGGCTAGAATAATTCTGTGTGTAAATGAGGCTGATCTGATGAAGTTCTTTGTGTATCTGACTTCTAATTTCCTCCTTACGCTTTTTGAATCAGTTAGACGTTGTTGCCCAATTTGTCAGAAGTAGCAACATCTCCAGACAGCTAAAGGTTGGAATGTTTTGTGAACATTCTGCCTGAATAGGCAAAAACCCAAACTAGTGATTCCAATCAAAGAGGAGCTATATAAACTCAGTCCATTCTGTTTAGACAGTCAGTGCCACAATCAACACACACTACTTGCTAATTGATCTGCAAGTTGCTTAAAACCATGTACAGCTTTCCAGGGAATAGTCCATATCCATGACAAGGCAGATGGAGCCTTGCAATGCCTTATCCTGTACTGACCACTGTGACTGGGAAAAGGTTTTGGGAGCTTATGATGAAGGAAAGCGGTAGGAGACAAGACTCAGATCCACAGGAAAGCAGGTTTCCTTAGTTCAGCTGCTTAGGAGTTATTTTAATTCTCCTCTAAAAGATGCCTCTACAGTGCTTTAGCTCCATAACAATATTGTTCAAGATGGTATCTGCTGTGCTCAGAGGGAAATTCTCATTTGTGTACAGGAAACAAATAGCGTCAATCAAATAGCACTTATGACCCTTTCTGCATAATACTACAATAATGAAGTTCTGATTTACTGTTACTCAGACTTCACTGGTAATTAGGAGCTCAAATGAATTTGAAGCCTGATTATTGTAAACAATACAGGAAGACATTCATAGAAGACTTACAAAATAATGTTATGCTGTATGGGAATCTAAGGCAGAGAGGGTTAAGTCATAAACTTGAGATTTTTAAGTGCTTGTTGACTTTAGCATTTAGTAAGCCTTTTTTATCAGCGTTAAAAATCAAGCAATATTAAGGAGCTCACATTTACTAACAACAACTTTGCCAAAGCCTTTGTAGATCCTGGATAGACAAGCAGGATTGAAACTCCAGCTCATCTTTACAAGGCTGGCTCTCTTCTCTCTTCTCAGAGGAAGGCATTTTGATCACCTTCTTGAGATGTGGTTGGTTGTTTTCTACTATTGCTCTTTCAGAAGACACAAGCAAAACAGGAAGTTTTATATCAGTATAAATGTATGGCTGTAAATGTATGGCTGGGAAGAAAAGGGAGATGTTCCTGGAGTCCTTGATCCCATCTAGCAGCTGTGGGTCTAGATAGGGCTCCCTGAGGAGCTGTCTCCCATAACCTGAGATTACTTCTTGCTGTTTCCTATAAGAGGTGGTAGTAGGTAGGTGTATGTTTCTCTTCTTAGCTTTAAGTTAAAAGAAACATGCTATAGGGATTGGATCTTCATCAGCTCCTACATGAAGAGTTACAGAGTAACTGTAGGCTGTCTGATGCTACTGTTAAATACAAAAATATTCTCTGCCATCCATCTTTTCCTTCAAATGCCTTCTGTAATCAGCTCCCTTATTCTGTTTTTACCTCACTAACTCATCCTGCTGTGATTGACCGGCAGATAGATACCACAGCATTGCCAATTTAGGTTTGCAATCAATAGAGCACTTAGATTTCCAATGACATTATTAACATGCATTTAATAAACAGCAAAGTTAACTTTCAGCTGGCATTTATGACTATGTACTGAAGCAGAAACACTTAAAATGTGATTACATAGAACTCTTCCTGGATGCAGCTGCACCTTGATGGGGGTGAATCATGACTAGAGCGTGCCTGGTCCTGAAAGCACAAAGAGAAAATAGAAGAAAACAACTGTCAGTGCAAGGGACTCATTTTCCCTTAATTCAGAGTGGGTATTCTATTGCTTTAAACTATAACGAGCTGTCCCACATTCAAACCTCTAGCTAGGCCAAGTCTATAAAACCACAAACACAGGCTGAAGGCTGTGCTTGATCAAGGCAAGTGAAAGACCTGTGAAGACTTAAGAAGGAGATGCAAGGTACACACAAGAAATGTTCCATGAAGCTCTGCTTTACTTCAGCATCAGGGGACTGGAGGGTGGGGGAAAGAACAAAAGAAAAGTCAACAGGCAGAGGAGCAAAGGACATATGCATTCTGTGATATAGACTGCAGAAGCTGAGGGGGAAAAAAGGCGTATTGGGTTTTTGTGGCAGGGTTTTGATAACAGATGGGGTTACAGGGGTGGCTTCTGTTAGGAGCTGCCAGAAGCTTCCCCCATGTCCAGAGTGAAGAGCTGAGCTCTGTTTTCTTCATTACCTCCCATCAGGTGTTTATACATGCTGATAAGGTCCCTCTGAGCCTCCTCTTTTCCAGGCTGAGCAACCCAAGTGATCTCAGTTTTTTCCTGCTACAATAGACACTCTAAGCCCTTAAACATCATTGTTCCCTTTGCTGGACTCGCTCCAGTCTGTCCATGAGTCTCCCTAAGGTGGAGTAAAAGGGAAAAGATCTGATTGTTGCTGTCTCCAAGCTATTTTCAGGCTTTTTTAGCATTCCTGGGAAGACAACTTCTGTTTTCTTTTATTTCACATTTTGTCATTGCTTTTTCTTTTGAAAATATACGGAGAAAAAAAATTGATTGTATTGTATGCAAGCAGCCATAGAAGGAAGGACTTTGTGGAAGGAGAAGCTTTGCATCAATGTAGTAAACTTAAATCCCAGTCCTGGAGAGGGAGAGAGACTATTTTTGTAGCAGAAGGAGGATTTCAAGGTTGCAAATATTTGGAGGGCTTTATGTGTTTAAATTTAAACTCTTACTTCTTCTACAGGTTAATAAAAAATAAAACATGGAGAAGGAGAATGGAAAAAAAGACCAAACACTTAAGAATGTGAAAAATTTTTTTTAGGAAGTTTCAGGACAAAGTTTTAAAATTAGAAGAAAAAAATACAAAGGACAAGAAAACCAAGCAAATCATGGCATGTGTTTTAAAGACTGTTTCCTCTTTGCAGCAATAAACACATAAATTGGACTGAGTATCTGAAGTTCTTTTGAAGTTTGTTATTTTGGGGTTGTGAGTTACTCTTTGTTACAGATGGATGTTGGAAATATGAAAACAATATTCAATAATAAATACATCTTAATGCTGAGCAAAATAGATTTTAATGTTAATTCCTGCTCGTATTTTCCCTATGTAAAATTCTTAGTACTGGGTAGACCAGGATTTGAGTCATGTCCCAGTGGAAATAAGTAACTACTGTCCACTAAAATAGGTTTATTTCTCTTGTTGATGTTAATTATTTAGGTATGAAATCAAACATGTCACTTGCCTTTGTGGTTAGAATATTTGGCCTTTCTCTACTGTTAGACTTTTCTACAAATATATCCCTACAATTCTTTGGGTCTTGTGTCTTCTTACCTTAACATGAGTAATTAGAAGGTTAAAGAATTGCCTTCCTAGGTTTCACTGTTTGAAAATGAGAATATGAAAACATGTAGCAGAGGACAGGGAAAGGAAACTGCTCCTTGACAAAATAGAAGCCTCGTATTAAATGTATTGAAAGAGAAGTCAGAGAATACCATCATGATATATCTCATTTTGTGTTAGGAAGTTGTATGTTTACTTTCAAGTAAGAGTTTTTGACAGGTCCAAAGAGTTGGCCATCTGAGTAGGAAAGACGCATGATAGAACTATTGACATATTTTCTCCTCTGAAGAAGTTGGTAGTAACTTGATGAACCTTTGCTGAATGTTCATCCAGTTTCCCAGCTGCAAGGTCATCTTTCATCTCAAGAAGAAAGAAATTGTCTATTTCCATAGAGAGAAGAAGAAAAGACATTCAAAGGTGTGAGGGGAAAAAAAGCTTCTTTTTTGTACAAAATATAGGTTTTTCTCCCACAATCAGCTGATCTCTGAACTTTTATTATTTTTTCAGTGTATTTTTAAATTGAAATATGGAAACTTAAAATTCATTTTAATATATGGGCTTGTATCTTCAGTGAAAGAGAAGACAGTGTTTTGTCATTAGAAATTGTTCTCTCCCAAGGGCTAAAAAGACCCTCTGCTTTCATGATGAATGAAAATCTTTAAGTTGTATGTGTGTTCTGCTGAGTACTTCTGATTCCTTTAGTTTGGTCTCTTAATCTGTTTTTTACTGAATATTGATTTCAGTTCACTGCTCTTCTGGAAGTGCTGTACCAAAGATTATCTTTCAATAGACTCTGAGCATGAGTGGCTTAGTAAAAGTCCCTCATCTTATTAGAGGTTTATATTCTTACAGCAGGTTCTCTCTTGTGTAACACATATACCTGTCTGTAGGACTAGGCTATCTACATAGTTTTCTTAACTCCTTAGGTAGCTGCTTGCAATGATATTGAAACAGGAGATACGGAAAATATCTTCATGTTTGTATTTTGCTTCAAATTTTGCATCAAGTTTTCATCAAGATGATTTCTATCAGAACAGGTTTGGAAAAGATTTTATGCAATTCTTGTTTGAAATCTTCTGGGAAGGGACTTTTTTCCAGAATAAAGAGGGGTAGTAGACAGTGGAAAACTAATTAAGTGGATTTAACAAACTAATCAGGTAGACTGATGTGTGCTTAAAGAGATAGTGTCCAGTAAAGCTTTTTAATTACCACGAAGTATTTCTTTAATCCCAGATAAGTCTAATTAACTTTATCTTACTCCAGTCTCTGATGTCATATTTCACTTTTGTGTTAGTGACTGTTTGATGAGCAGTTCTGGTCTGGTGACTGAGAGTGACTTAGCATCTCCAAATAAAATGATCAGGGATAAATATTTGAATTAAGGGTGAGGAGTAAAATCCATGAGAGCACCAAGATGCTTGATGTGTATTTCGCTGCCTGAGTCTGACTGTAATCCTCAAAACTCATGATCAATTTACTAAGGTTTGTCTGTGTGGCTTAATGCAGTATTGAAGGGAGATGACTGAACTATCTGTGAGTGGATTCATGCCAGCACCAGAACCAGTATATGTGTTAGGTTATCATCCTTGTCTGGTGGACCATTTGAGGGAAGGGTTAAACAACCCATGTCAGTCTACACAGCTTTGCACTGTGGCATGTCCACAGTTGCGCTTATGTATGCCCTGTACCAGTCCCTCTTGCTAGGGCTGAAGGTCTTAATGCTTGAGCCTCTGTGGTATTCCTTTTGCCCAGGGTCTGATCTTTCCCCTCTGAGCCTGCCCAATACACTGCTGGAGGGACTACTACACACCTAGCCCATTTTGCAACTTTAGCCCACTTCAACTTAAAAAGACTGCAAAGGTTAAAAAATACAACAAATGCAAGTAAAGCTGAGCAGTGTCACTGCAAAAGAGGTTTTAAGATTCTTTGCAGGGATGCAAGTATGAACTTGCTTCCCAGGAACAGGGAAAAAACCTGAATTCAAACTCTTTCTTCCAGGAATGTTTTTCTCTGTGCTTTATAAAAAGGTCATCACTGGACCTCCTGTAGGGTGATTTAGTGCAAAGATGTTTCTTCCTGGCACCCACGTGGTTTTGGCAATGTTGTAGCTTAACTGTACAAACAAGAAGGTTTGGCTCCATGAGCTGTGACCTTTCCATCTCTGAACTTTCAAAACCACAGGAAGCAGCAATCCCCACTGGGAAAATTTAGTCATCATTGTGGGACAGCATTTCTGAGAACATCATATAAACCGTAGGTCTCAAGTTTGCCACATGGACTCTTGAGTCCCAAAGCCAGACAAATTTATACATGTCAGTTGTCATATCTGTCTCTCTGCTCAACCTGGAAGCTATTAAAAATCCTTTAGGGAGGCAATTTATAATTAGGAGACAGTGGGAGTGTGATAAAGCATTTGCACTAGTACTAGTCTGAGTAAGTATTCTGCATGTCTGGATGTGCATTAGCCTTTACATTGCTCTTATTTCCATGTAGAAAAATTTTTAGAGCAGGTGTGAGGATTTCCTGCCTTGGTTTGAAATATTTAGAAGTCTGTTAGTCTTAACAGAGTAAGAGCTGCAGCAGCGTGACAACTGTTATCAAGAAACTTCATAACATCAGTTGCCATGATTAGTAAATCTGATAAGGAAGAGGAAAGCAACTGTGTACCTATCAGGAAGTCTGGACATGTTATGTTAAGGTTGCTGCATGTGTGCTGTGTATGATGTCTTTGGCGAGGATTTCTGTTCTACAAATCCCAGAAACAGGGTGGATATTTTGCCCTGACTTCCAGTTGCATAAGCTAAAAAGATTCCAAATGCCTGTGCAATGATACCTCTGCTGAAAGACTGTGGGGGATGTTAAGTCTGATTAAATTGATCTAGTTTTGCCTATAGGCCTTTTGTTGAGTCAGAGACTGAATTCTAGTGAATATACAACTGTACAGCAATAATTCCTGGTTGCAACACAGCTGTCTTAAAAGCCTTATGGGAATGGCTTATTAAGAAATACGAATATATTTTCTAGAGGAGGAGTAAAATGCAGTTTACCTGCTTGAATGCCCAACTGCTTAAAGAAAAAAAACCCACCAAGGGGTTTTCAGAATTCATGCAGAATCCTAAACTGATTTGTTCAAAAAAAAATAGCAGTTACTCTTCTTTCTCACACCCCTCCTCCCCCATAGAATGAAAGCAAACAGTGGAGAGGAAAATCCTCATCTTTAATTTGAACTTTATAAAGCCCTGACAGATCCATCTGCTTCATTTTTGTAGGAAAAAACACATGCTAATAATTCTGACTTCACTTTATTAATCATTAAAAAACAAATTATCTCAATTCTACCACATCACAGAGTATAATACACAAAAGATTTCTCCATATACGATCTTGTTCTCAGTATTCCCACCTTCTGTGGAATTGTTCCAATTGTGAATTTCCCCCTTCACCAGTTTTGGTTCTGTTTCTTCATTTGTCATTTCACATTATTTACCTTGTTTATTGGACTGGGGGGAGAGGAAGAGGGTGCTGGGTTTTTACACTTCCAGTATAAATCTGATTGCTTTTTAACAGACAGCATTTATTAAGGTTCTCTATTAAAATACGACAAATGGTACCTTCACACAGATCACAGCATTTATGCTAGAGCTGATTGAAAACTATAAGTAGTATTCACAAACCTTATTGTCTGGAATCATCGTTACCACAGCCTCCCCTCCTCATGACCTGGACAATGTTTTTGTTACCCACACAATTTACTTCGAAGGCTCCTGTAAGATGTTCTTCCTACCTCACTGCTCTGACCCTATTGCCTATTTTTCCTGTACGTCCATGATTCCTCCTTTTCCATAGGAAGCATAATCTATTTGTTTGTTTGAAGGTCCTTTCTAATTTAACTTCTATTGAGCTTCTTAACTCTTTTTAATATGGTCAGAAGTAGTAATTCTAGTCTAATTACCTTTCCTATTTCTTCTTTTTTACTTCTTATGCACAGACAATTTACAAACAGGAAAGCCAAATGAGCAGAGATGTACTCCACACTGTTCACTCAGCTCTAAATAACCTCCAAGCTAATCCACACAGTGTCCGTACCTGTTCATTTTTTTGTGAACTAAGTCTTATTTAGTGAACATAATGTCCTAAAGGTTCAATATTTTAAAGAAGTTCAGATATTTTATCTTCTTGATCATGTTCCATATTCCCTATCCTCTGGACTGCTCATAAATCTAGGCTGGTTGGTTGCCATATGCTCAGTGTATCACTCCTTGTATTACTTCCTTGTAGCCTTTGTGGGACAAAACTGGATAGTTCTTCACATTTCCAGTCCATTTGAATGTAATATCAGTCACTGAACATTAGAGTGTTTACTGTCCTCAGTTGGAAAGACATTCCTAATGGAGGAGGAAGGTTTTCTTGAAGCTGAAGGAGATTTGGTTTTATTTTATTAATTAATCGCATTAATCATAGGCTTGATTTTGATTTCTTTATGGAGTGAGCCTGCCTTGGGAGTAATAACATCAGCTATTTCCCCTTTACTTCTGTTCTTTGGAGTGAGCAGGCAGGGGAGAAGGGGGAAATAGCATTAAGTCATGCTTGTCTCTAACAATAGTCTGAGTATGGGGGAAAAAGAAAAAATGAATGACTAGAGAAGGTCTTTACTGCCCTTGATAAAGAAAATAGGGCATTTACTGAAATGCTGTTTCAGCTCTTCTCCATGTTGCCTAGCAGTACATGGGGATACAGATGTTCCCTCCAAGAAGAAATAGTTGATTGTTTTCAACTTCCATTGCCTTCGAGGCTCTCTTCATGAACAGGCTTCTTCATTATATGTCCATGGGATGTAGGGTAGGTAGATACTTTGTGGAATGTTGCATCAAGCCTTCTTCTTTCATAAGCAAACATAAAAATAGCAAACTCCATTCTGAAATTAGTGAAACTCTTTACCCATGCCATGTCCAGTTATTAAAATCTTTTCACTCCATGCTCAGAACTATAATATTTTAGTTTTCACATCAACATAGTTTTTATGTAATTGATTTTGTTTAAAAGCATGTTTATTTATACTAGAATAGAGTTATGCAGCCTGCTAGCATAGTTAATAGATGATGCGACTACCTTGGTAGTCACAACTGTTATTTGAACTCTGCTTTAAATCTTTTAATTTCTAAACTACTTACTTAAGATGATGTCAAATCTATGCTTGAAGAAGCCTGAGAGTCACATATTTGTATGTCAGAAAAATGGTATTATGGTATTCTAACGAAATCTTTTTCACATCATAGCCTGTGGACCCCTGCATGATAGCTACTAAATCACAACCATGTGAGAGCAGCAATAGGTATTATCGTTCTCACTGCCCAGATTCTGACCTTTCTCTTGGCTCAGCTGTCCGTTATGTCTAAGACATATGTGGGTGAGTTTGCATACTCAACAAATAATCCTTTGGGTTCTTCTCAACAAGAAAAAGTATTTGTTTTTAGTAGCCAAATTTGAAGAGGTTTCATGATCACTTTCAGAAGTTCAGTCTGCAGATTAATCACCATTTGATTTTAAGCCCAAAATTATCTTTCCTGAATTTCCAGCTGTATTTTGTTCTTGTTTTGTTTTTCTTTAGTGAGGTCTGCACTCTCTCTGCTGCTTTAAAAATAAATACCCCTTTGTTTTCTGATGCTTAGTTTTCAAATACCGCAAGATGGTTGATTCCTCTCTCCCTCTGGCAATCATTCAAACATGCTGTATGCAATTAGTTCTTTTAATCTTTGCTAATAACACATCATTTGATTAAAAGGTAGCAAGGCATTTATTATAAAGTGTACTTTCATTTTTAAATCAGCAGAGCTATGTCACATCCTAGAAAAGCACATAGAATCATAGAATGGTTTGGGTTGGAAAGGACCTTAGGATCATCTAGTTCCAACCCCCCTGCCATGAGCAGGGACACCTCACACTAAACTATGTCACCCAAGGCTCTGTCCAACCTGGCCTTGAACACCTCCAGGGTTGGAGCATTCACAACTTCCTTGGGCAACCTATTCCAGTGCCTCACCACCCTCACTGTAAAGAACTTCTTCCTTATAGCTCCCCTAAACTTCCTCTGTTTAAGTTTAAAGCCATTACCCCTTGTCCTACCACTAGAGTCCCTAATGAAGAGTCCCTCCCCAGCATCCTTGTAGGCCCCCTTCAGATATTGGAAGGCTGCTCTGAGGTCTCCACGCAGCCTTCTCTTTTCCAGGCTGAACAGCCCCAACTTTCTCAGCCTGTCTTCATACGGGAGGTGCTCCAGCCCCTGATCATCCTCATGGCCCTCCTCTGGACTTGCTCCAGCAGTTCCATGTTCCTTTTATGTTGAGGACACCCTTAAGTGTTCTTGCCAATTTTTAGTGGGCAGTATGTCCTGCAGGTAATAGAAGAGATTATTCATAAATATAGTTAAGCTGAAATCACTGGGTTTGTTCAGTTTAGATACCCTCCCTGCTTTGTCCTACAGCTGAATAGAGAATCTGGGCAAAGAGAGTAAACTTTAAGATAGTTACTCTCCTTTTCTGTTCATAGAAAATGAACATGCTACCAGGTTTGGTGGTGTGTATGGCATGAAGTTTAAGACTACCTGGGCTGTTTTTTTGCCCTAGGCATTTCCTCATGAACTGGTCACAGTACTCCAGGTGCAGACTGGCAAGAGCTGAGTAGACTGGGATGATCGCATCTCTATCTCTGCTAGTAATGCCCCTCTGGATGCAACCTCAGATCCCATTTGCCTTTGTTACTGCAGTGTTGTGCTCCTGACTCATATTCAGATGCTTATCCACCAGGACACCCAGCTCCCTTTCAGAGATGCTGTTTGTAAGCCACATAGATGCTGCCCTGTACTAATGGCTTTAGTTATTCCATCCCCGGTGCACACTTTTGTACTTGTCATTGTTAAACATCATACTGCTCTTGCTAGCTCACTCTTCCAGCCTGTCCAGCTACTCTAAGATGTATTTCTCTTGTCTATCTTGTTGACAATAGAATACACAATGAATTACTATTTCATAGAATCATAGAATGGTTTGGGTTGGAAAGGACCTGAAGATCACTTAGTTCCAACCCCTATGGCACAGGCAGGGACACCTTCCACTAGACTAGGTTGCTCAAAGCCTCCTCCAAACTGGTCTTGAACTCTGCCAGGGATGGGGCAGCCACAGCTTCTCTGGGCAACCTGAGCCAGTGCCTCACCACCCTCACAGGGAAGAACTTCCTTATACATAACCTGAATCTCCCCTTAAAGTTTAAACCCATCACCCCTTATCCTATCGCTACAGTCCCTGATGAAGACTTTCTCTCCAGCATCCTTGTAGGCCCCCATCAGATATGCTGAGGTAAGCTGCTATGAGGTCTCCAGGCAGCTGTCTCTTCTCCAGGCTGAACAGCCCTAATTTTCTTAGCCCTTCACATTAAAAACTGGTTCAGGTTTCCTTATGAAAAGAATATATAGGGTGATAGTATTGCATACCTAATAAGATGGATTTGCTTACAAGAGTTTTAAATTTTGATGGGTTTTTTTTCAGTCAGCCTCATTAATCCATATTTTTCTTTGTTAGTGAGTTGTAGTATTTTAAAGAGGAAGCTTCTCTATTAGCTTCCTCGAACTCTTTCATCCTCAGGGAACTATCTGCTTTCTGTGTTGTTTTTTTTTCTAGCCTTCTGCTAAGTGGAATATAAAATTATAAAGCCTCTGTGGAAATTTTGCCTTGTTCATTATTCATTATCCTTGCCACTGCTGATGGTGACAAATGTCATTATTTTAATGACCATAGTTACCCATTGTCATAATTAAGGGGGATCATTTAATGAAACTGAATATAACTTTGCTTAATGCATCAAATTAAAAAGAGATGTCACGATTAGGTACACAACATCACCCATAATTTTTAAAGATGAATTAATAAATTAAGCAATTTCTCCTTATAAAACTGACAACATTGCCTTTTTAAAGGTTCACAGGGCAAAGAAAAAGGGTGCCAGATGGTCCTTTTTCCCTTATTTTCTCACAAATGAGTGATCACATGAGAATCTGGATTCCTCCACCACTTTCTGGGGTTTACCCAAGAATGTTTCATGATTGCCATTTCATGCTTGGATTGTGTATGGCTGCACCTCTCTGAATAGCCCTTTAGGCATGTCATCCTCAAGTAGATGCAGCTCAATATTGCTGTAGTTAACAAATGTCTCCTTAATTTAAGTGACAAGCATCTGTATCTCTGCAACAGCAGGCCAGGACCTCTGCACCACAGATTACTGTGGGTGGTCTGGCATGTATTTCAGAGGACTGAAGCAATCTCTGTACCACTTTTTTGCAGAAGCCATGATATATGAAGTACCAGTGCTCCATGATAAGAATGGCTATAATCCTGCATCAGAGAAAGCTGATGAATGTCCAGTCATGATGTTAGTTCCTTCCATTTCAAAAGGTTGAGTCCCCGACTGAGAAAGTTATTCCACCTTTTTCAGGCAGATGTACTAGATATGCAGGACACTTATTTGGGCTGTGTACTGATGGTCTAGTCAAGCTTTGAGATCCTGTAGGCCATCTGTGCTGACACAGCAAAAAATATGTGCTGACCATGGGAGTCTGGATTTCAGTTTGATGCTAGAATCAGGAAGAACACAATATATAGTAAGTGGACACAGAGGAAGAGAAATTTGGAGACAGAACAGAAGGAGAGAAAAAGGATAAGATTGAAAAAGAAGAAATGAAAAGATTCATACAGTGTGGATCAACATGTGAGGAGAAGCATTTGGTGGGCACGTGGGAAAGGTTTAGCTATGGATGATTGTGGCTTTGTGACAGATTAAGGAGCCCTAGAGTAATTTGTATAGTCTGTGTTTTGTATAAGCAAGGAGGACAAGTCACCTCATCTCTTTGCAAAAAGATAAAAACTTCCTTCTTAAAGGGTACGAAGTTCAGCCAGGAGTGAATATGTGACATTCAGATCTTGTTATCACAGACTGAGAAAGAGCAGGAGAAGAATGGATGATGAGCAGTTAAGAGCAGAATAAACTCTAGTACAGCTCTGACAGAGGAATCACCTCAGAACTGAAATAATTATTAAAACAACTATGTTGTAAGCAACTTCTGTAGATGTTTTTATGTTAATAAGCTTGAAGTCCTCTAGAGTATTATTAAGTACTGACTTTGTTCAGTTTGTGAATCCAATGAAATCAGACTAGTAGCCAAGCTGCAAACTGACTATTTTGCAGTCACATTAGAAGAAATAATATCTGCAGGTCTGCAGTTCTGATTTAAGACTTAGCCTTAATGCTGACAGTGAAGAGGACACCAGAGTCCAAAGTATTAAAAATGATGCCCTTCAGGACTGAAACATTCTGAACAGTAAATTTTATTATTATTTTTTTCAGGACATGCAGTCATTTCTTAAAAATTTATTAGGGGTTGTCAGTAAATCGATGGACAGTTGGCTCCACTGATTGGGATTGACAAACTGTAAAGTGTTGCACTCTCTAAGGATTTATTTATTTATTTATTTTCCCTCTTAGTAATAGGAACAACTCTTTGCAAACACTTTCAGCCTCAAGGACGGAATACATAACTGTGTTCATGAGGTCCATCTATCACAATAGGGAAAG
>NW_009926868.1:0-3931 GCF_000696875.1 Nestor notabilis | reverse complement strand
AAATTGGAAAAAAAGGGAAAAAAACTCAAAAAAAAAAAAAAGAGAGATTAAAAGCACATTCTACATTCCCTTCACAACCTTCAGATCTCAGATTTCACTAGAACTTAAATCAGAAAGCTCTATAATTGGTAATCTGTGTCCATCCATTTTACACATCTCATTGATTCCAAGTGCATGCTAAAGCATGACAAAGTGTGTGCGTTTCTGGTAGTCAGTAAGAAATTGTAGATCTCATTTGGAAAAAGGGGGGAAAAAACCCCACAAACCCAACAAACAAAAAAAAAAACCAAAATAACCAACCTCCCAAATGTATTTACTTCTCAAGAAACACGTCTCATCCTCACCCTCCTCTTTCTGAAACTGAGCAATAGATTACAGCACAGCCATATAATTTACAGTTAGCCTTAGCTGGTTCTGAGTTATGCACTGTTCACACCTAAAATAGCACAAGGAGGCAAGAAGCACTGGATCAAAACATCCCCATTTTTCTTCACTTTGTTTCAATTCATGAATAAATACTCTTTGTTGAATTAATCTGTCCAAAGAACAACTTAGGGAAAAATAAACAACCACCAAAAGAACAAAAAAGGCCACCTTTGCTGACCAATAGAGAATTCCTTTTGGGGATTCTGTATATTGCAGGCTTGAAAATATTTTTAGCATTTTAACCATGGCTGAGTGTGAGTCCTATTAATATTATGTATGGTTCCAGTTACAGACTTTGACATCAGGACTATATATATAAAGTGCATGAAGAACCTGTCTCTTTCCTAAACAGCTACTGTCTCATTAAAGAAAACAGGTCAATACTAATGGAAGAGTAAGGGTCTGAGATTTACTCATGTTTCCGTTGAATTTGCAATCAGCCACCACAAATATGTATTTAACTTACTGTTGTCAACTGTGTAGCATATTCCATCTTTCTCACTAGATTTCTTCCTTCTTGTGTTTCACTTTTCAGTACTTCAAAATTAATGCAAGGGTTTTGGCCAAATTCTGCTCCATTGCATCGTGATAATATAAAGGAACTTCAACCAAATCAGTGGAAATATTGTAAAGCTGTCAGTTTTATTCATTTCAGTGAACTTAATAATTTCATTTACACATTTTTTTGGTAGACTGATAAAGAAAATACCACCCTTTGTCACTGAACACTCACCCTCTGCACTGAAATGAGAGCTGAAATAAATCAGATTTGCAAGTGCAGATTGTATAGGGATATAAGTGGTTCTGGATGCTTATTTTTCAGCGAGATCCTCAGCATTATCTGAATTGAACTTCACAGCAAAGTCATTGTTTCTGTGAAAAATCCTATTTAAGATGAGACATTAGATGGGATGAGGTATATAGTTGTTCAGTTTGAGACCTGTGAGACATAGCTAACTGATCAGTATAGAGAAGGGATAGCGAGAAATAAAATCAATTAACACAAAATACCTATTTTTGTAATTTAATAAACAATATAAATGTGTCTTCTCAGAGCTGCCAAAGTGCCTCTGAGTACTTGCCTTTATACACAACTTGGGACGTTTTTATTCAGAACTGAAGGGAAGGTGTTAGATGTGTGAAATTATTTTCTTACTTCTAGTTTCTAGTGCTGAGTTGGCTTTTAATTTCAGTGTACCTCTCTAAAGCTGCAACTCCTGATAATTTGCCTTTCAGGAGTGCTGTAAAGTTTCATAAATATTTTTAAGAGTTTTGGGATCCTTGGATGAAGTGTGTGATAAAGTGAAAACAAAAAAATGTACAGAGTTCAAGTGTGCTGTGTTGATGATGTTTGCTTTTTTGACTGCTGTTTAGCTTAGCTTATCCAATATTCTGCCTGGTTTGTGTGCTGAAACCCATAGGAACTAAAATACCCGCTTCTGTTTACCGTCAAGTGCCTCTGTGCATCTCTGTCCAAGATAATGCAGACTGTGTATAGAAATAAGGTTTTCCTGTTTATGAGCAGAATCCTTGTATGGGTAAGGAAAAGTAAGAATGTGAACAGTTGGGAACTGAGTGCTGGTAATAAGTAAAAGTGCAAAGACTCTTATCTCTTATGAATAGCTCTGAACTAAAAGACAAGTTAAGCCTACAGATTCTGGAACTTGGCTTTCAGTTACTTGCCCTAGGTTTTGAAGTCGGTTCAGAATTCAAATGCGTTGCATACCTGATGCAGTGCCTCTGTGGTGAATAGAAAAAACTTGTTTAGTATATAGGGAAATGCATATTTCACAGCAGAAGTAAACTGCATGTCCTTGTCCTTACCACCATCTCCACCATGCCCGATAAGTTGTTTAGGAGTAAGTTTATGCTAGTCCACTAGTGCCTGGAGTGAGCTAGAACACAGGAAATTGGATTCTTTTACTTATATTTACTACACAGATCACTAAATTCTTGAGTGTCTTACCTACATATGCTTGGGAACATATTTCATGATTCTGTCTTTCACTTCCTCTTAAATGGAGATTCCACTAAACTTTGTTGGGGTTTTTGGTTTGATCTGTTTGGTTTTGTTTGTTGGTTTTGTATATTTAGATGTCCAAGTTTTATATTCTTCCTAAAATGTGCTTTTCCTGATGAAGCCATCATGGTCTTGTGTTCTGCCTCAGGACAGAGAAGTTCTTGTTTTTCCTGATTCTAACATAATAACTGTAGGAAAGTGTTAATCTATGCAGGCAATGGGAAAAAAATTGTCCGTTAATCTGGAATGTTTCCTTTTTTTAATCTGAGTTATGTCCCAAATTTTATATATACATGTACTTACATTAATGTTCACAACAGTTTAATGTCTGGAAGGTTTGGATGAATTGTCTCAATCTTGCTGTCTAGGTATGTACAGTCCTGTGAGCATAAGGAACTTACTTGAGAAGGTAGTGTCAACATGTGTACCTTGATACATCTATCTGCACGTTTTTGTATGTTCTGCTTGTGCTTTCCCATAAATCTTTTTTTTAACCTCTTTTTCCCTGCTTGAATACTTTAACTTGATGCCAGCTTTGTAATATAATTTATCTTTAGCTCCAGATAAATGCATTCTTGAGTGGTAAGAGTGTGATCTTTAAACACTCTGAGTGACAGACCTGAGAAATGCAGTTAGAGTGGTTTTGTCACTAGAAGTGAAATTGTGAATGACAGGTTGCTCTTAGTACTTAAAAGAAAGGTACATGTCCAGTGATATTTGTGTTTGAAGTGTGACTGTGGATTGATAATTAGAAAGCTGATTTCCTCTCAATGGAGGAGCTTCACATTTATAACCTGATATTCTCTTCCTAAGAGTTTAAAGTTTCAAGAGTGATGAGTGAAATATTTTTTGGAGGCTACTGGTCTTATTATGATTTATCCCTATAAAATACTCTGTAGTTTCTTTCTTATTTTACACGTTTGATTCTTTTTCAGAGAATAGCACACTTAATTTCTTTACAATAATGGCATACTTAGGACAACTCAGTTTAGTGTGGCATGAGTTATGTTCAAAGATGGCTTGCCACCGGACCTCAAAAAATAGTTTTGAAGAAAGTGATGTATTACCATGGCTATCTATTGCAGTCTTCCAGTGGCTAGTTAAAAATATAGTTCTATCCATAGTTTCTATGATAACTTAACCTGAAATTGTAAATTTTGTGGTATCCAAACATAATATAAATGCAGGTTTGGAGATTTCATGAAGGAGATACAGAAATTGCTCAAAAGCTTGGAGAGTTTTGTAAAATCAGTATAATCAGCTGCATAAGACACAGCACAAGTGAGAAAGTATCTGATATTTCAGGGTTCTTTGAACAAAGCATCTTAATATCCAGTAGCTCAAAGGCAGAAGCTGGACAAGCCACAGGGTGGGTACAATGTAGCTTTTGAACAGCCCAAGATAAAAATGGTATGTTCTTAGTCCATGTTCATTCTGAATCAAGACCAAATGACTTTCTTCATAGAATCATAGAATGGTTTGGGT
>NW_009926867.1:0-12905 GCF_000696875.1 Nestor notabilis | reverse complement strand
GAGCCGTTTACCACAACTCTTTGCATGCGGCAAAGTCAACAGTAGAATTATTGTTACATGCAAGTTGCATCTAGTTTCCAGAGAATTAAACTACACTGGAACCCCCTGCTTCCAAAATGTCCAGAACAAAGTAATGTCCAGAACTTTCAACTGAAAAAAAATTTGCAGTAGCATGGCAGTATTTGGCCATGAAGGATTTCTTATCTAAAATACATTATTAATCAGCACACTTTTCCTTTCCTGCAGCTAAAAATAGCCCTTATTTCTGCCTTCTCAATCCTATTAGATGTAATGGCTGTCTACATCCACTTAACAACCTTCCTACCATCCAAGTTAAAAGGGATCTATCTTCCAAAACATAGCTCCCTAGCAATTTCATTGTGTCTTCCACTTTCTGAATGTTTCAGTGCCCTTCAAAGACAGCCCTATATATTAAGAATGTGAACCCCATTTTACCTGGTTGTTTTTTCTGTGGCTCCTCCTCTTGCACAGGCTGGTAAGATGGCAGAGTTCCATTTATACTTTCAGTATGTTTTCCACTCCTGGATGAAAAAAACCACTCCACTATTGTTAGAGAAATAATACAGTTCTTTTCTTTGTATTAAAAAAAAAATGAATTCTATTGAACATGTATTATGTTTCATTGCCCTCAGTGATGTACCTGAAAGAAGGTGGTACCAGTTCAAGAGGCAGAGTCAGTGGCAGAGGTTGCCCAGCTTTGGCCATATCTGTTAGATGCATGGCTAACACAAACTCATCAGCTTTCAGCTGTCCATCTCCATCAATATCAGCTAGTGACCTGCACAGTTTTAACAACAATAATAATTAGAACCAAACATCACAATCATTCACAAATGACAGCTGAAACAATTTACTGTAAAAATTAGGTTTAAAATAGAAAATTCCTGTGAAATTTCCTGGTAAAAATAATTACAATTAATAACATGAATAGTTAATGAAGAGATATATTATTTTGTTTAATAATGTACTGTTATTCAGACATTTTCATAAAATACACCAAAAGATAGGAAAGGTTAAGAGACATGTCTTGATTTACTGCATCACCAAGAGAAGAACTGAGAAGAGAATTCAGCATCATTCTCGACCAGCTCAAAATGCTAGAAACCACTTTTCCATACTTTTTGAATTAAACCTTTGCATAGAATTCTTTTTTCCCCTTGTGCCTTCTCGACACTGCAGGGAAGATGTGAGCGTGCCCCAGAGTACCTTGCAATGGGTAGGAAAAAGATCACCTACCCTCTTTAAGGGGAGGGCAAACTATACAATCATATGGTTAGCCTACAAAATGCTTTCCACACAACTGGGGTGGTGTGTGTGGTGGGGATAAACCAGTGAAATGTTTCCAGAGACGCAGGCAAGAAAATGCGAACCTCTCTGAAAGAAGTATCCGTGTAGACACAACTGCAGGAATGTGTCCTTAAGTTTACACTTAGAAAAATTACTGCTAGTTAAAAAAAAAAGGGGGCAGTTAAAAAAAACCCAAACAACCAACCCTCCTAAAATCAAAAAGGAAACAACAAAACAAACAAAAACCCCACATCACACACCCCACACCCCCCCCACATCACAGTGAAAAACAAAAGCAGGAGATGATGAAATGGGATTTTTATGTTCACAGGCCAGCACTATTCACACATAACAATACCATTACAGTAATTACCATGAATACAGCACCCCAGTAGAAATATTGGTTATTTCTTACTTTGGGCAAAATTGAAATTTGGGCTGTTAATCCACTCTACAGGGGTACACAGACCTCCTCACATGAGTTACTGATATCTTCAGGCTAGGCACCCAGGAGGGAAACAGTCATTACACACCTGCTTCATTTCCTCATACTCCATAGTGAGTCAATCTGACATTCCATTTTACTTTCACAGCATACAATCAAACAAACTGAACAAATATAAGGAATAGTTTAGCTTGCTGCTGCTAGACACAAACAAATGACTGTCCTGAGATAAAGAGGAAGAAGAAAGGGAACTCGGAAAGAGGTGTAAAGCGTCAAGCTGTTGTGAATTCTGCTCAGCCAGTATATTTTATGTGTAACATTTGAGTTATGTCTGAAGGCATAATCCAGCAGAGCAGATTGTTCAAGCTTTTGGACAACTGTAACCACTTCCATCACCACAGTAAAGGCAAGTCTTAATGAACGTGTAATATGCAGATATCTTTATGAGAATTGCAGTAAAACTCTAAAAAGCTGAAAGGTAACTTCATTTTAAATCTTCCTCCATATTTTAAAACGAACAAGCTTGATTTCTGAATCCCACTTCTAAAATGAACAAACCTTCATCTCAGTTAAACTAGTACATCACTGAATCAAAAACTGGAATTTATGGAGTACATCACTGAATCAAAAACTGGAATTATATGGAGTTTAACAAACAAAAAGAATGAAAAAATAGATTAAGTCAAGGTATCTTTTGAAACAGAACTAAGTAAAAAACTAGTTTAAGTAGTACCTTAGCTTCAGTTTGTGATTTTAAATCTATGGTTTCCCTTTATAATTTCTTATTTAATAAAGTACATTTCCTCTCTTAACACCATAAACACACTGAATTCATAATCAGTAACTAAACTTACCAAATAGTAGCCAACTGAGTCTGTGAAAGGTTTGATTGCAGAAGGGCATTCCTTGCTTGAAATCCTTAGTGGAAATGTAAAAGATTCTAATAAAAATAAACACTTTGAACAAAGATTCACATGTAGCAAAAAATGGGTCATGAACTGGGGCATGTTTATTTTTAATATTAATCTAATCCACTTTCATCAGTGGCTGACAGCTGGCTTACTTCCAGGCTTAACAACAGGCTTTAGGACCTGAACACAATAAAGATGTAAATATTTGTGTGTAATTTTTTTCCACTGGAGCACCTAATAGAAAAGCTGACATGAAAAAATTGGTATTTATGGTAATCTCCACATGTGTTACAAAAGCACAGCCACCTGGCTACCTAATCTTGAGCCAGCACACTTGAAAGCTTTCCTTTGATAGTAAAGAACCATGTACCTTTCTGGACAGGTCAATGAAACCTTCAGCCCAAATCAACTGAATGAGAAAAAAAGCACCGAGACCCTTTCGTGGTAAGTGCTTATTTAAAATAGGAAATGTAGTCAGCTACAGACATACACACTGACTTCACACCTACTAACTTCTTGGCCAGTGCTCTACTCTGCATTGCAGTGAGTAATCCAGTTTTATGAGAACTTTTTAACAAAACTCTACTCTTGTATTAACTTTGTGTGAAGTCTTCCGAAATGACCATAATGCTGTGGCACAGCACAAACGGCACTGAAATTCAACAAGGATCGACTCCCTTAAATTACTTTTCAAAGTTCTAATGAATGACTGCAGTACCAGTGTCCTTCCCAAACTGCTTTCTTTGAAAAGATAGAGCCCAAATATTTAAGCAATTACTAATAAATATACATAGGAGCACATGGCACAAAAGATGATTGTGAGAAGTCCCCCATTTTATAACGTCCTAAGAAAGAGTCTCAGTCCAAAGAGTGATGTTTGGAAAATGACTGCTGACTTTATGGAGCTATCTTCCCCAGCCTGGTTCTCAGCTCTTTTAGTTAGACCCCACCATTACCACTCTTCTTCCCCTTGATGGCTGCTGTAGCTTCAGTCTACCTGGGGAGACTTCCGTCTTCTCAGACTCCCAGGTTTAACACAGAGTCCAAGCCAGTAAACTGATGGTTATTTTCATTTCTTGGGAGACTGGAACCAGCAGCTGAAACCCACTTTCTCCTGCATAGGTCTGAGTATCAACAATTTCCGCTTTTTATTTCATATGCAAGTCAAACCCCAAGTCAGGATTCCATCCCTCAGCCTGTGACATTCCAGAGGCAGAAAACACTGCTGGTTTTCCCACTCCATATCAAATGCTATACTCACCTGATAAATATCCACTCATACTTTTATCAAGACTGTTAAATTTCTGTCTGTATTTTAATCTGGAGGCCTGAGGGACCGCCCAGTCCGAGGATACAATCTTTGGTGAATTCCCAGTTAGTGAAGCACTAGAGGAAGAATTTGAACTGTAACAGAATTTAAGAAAAGGAAAGAAAAAGAGATAAAGAAAGAATTCTAAGTTATTTGGCTTAATAAACAGGCACTGGAACAGAAGACTTATAGTATATTTTGGTAACATGAAACAACTTCCACAAAGTTTTACCTCTGCTAATGTGCTATACATATTTTCAACACTGCTATGGAATTTCACTGTGAAAATAGGGGCACATGTCTAAAAGAAAACTCTTGAAGTCAAGATCCTGTTCCCTTGGTACCACAGGCACTAGTGTCACATAATTCATCAGTCCACCACTGCTAAATAATACTATAGAAAACCACAGGAAAACATCTCAAATTTCATAAGAACAAACATTTACAAGAGCAGTGAAGCATGGGGCAGATGTCAAAGTAATTTTAAGATGTATGCAAATGAATAACCATAATCATAAAAAGTTATCTGATATACTCACACCCAAAAGCAGCTTCTAATGCTGTTAAAGTCATTATATTCCATCTCTGCCTCTTCTTTCTATTAGCGACAATGACAGGCTGAATGGAATTTTTCCAACTCACTCAATTTCTGCAGAATAGTGCTGATGTTGTATGTTTAAATACACCTATAAACCTTCTACCTGTAAGTCCCAGCATTTTCATAGTGTCCCATCTTTGAAGATCAGACAAAAGCAGGTGCATCCAGCCTGCCTTATCTAAGGCAACCCCCTATTCTGTCAAGTAAAAACCTATTTGCAGTGTTATTCAAGGCAATAAAGAATGTTGCTAGAACCAAAGCCTTTCCAGCTGATGCTGGCTAAGCATCCTTTCAGTGGCATTACATAACATGATGGTGAAAATGCTGTCAATATTAACACTGAAGGAGAGCTAATTTGTAGCACTACAACACCAGCAAAGAAAAGCTTTTGTTAAAAAAAAACAAACCAAAGCAAAGCAAAACCCAGAGATGATTACAGGCACACACCATGCCTACAACCATCTCATTGAACATTTGCTAACATCAAGTGTCTGCCTGTATGACGAGCCCAAAGAAAGACGTGTGTTCACCCCAGATGCCTTGTATCAGCAGAAAAAAAGTGCACCTTTTCCGGGTCCCCTTCCAGAAAAGAGCTGGGCTCAGATGTCCCCTGTACTGTCTTTTGGGATACTGTTCCCTTGATGCCAAATGGGCGAGGTAGGCCTATTCCCTCACTTTATGGCAAAGCTCCAAAATCAGTGAAGCAGAGCAGCTGAATACAAAGCCTCGTAATCTTGTATTATTCATAAAACAAATTAATGCATAAATATTTATAACAAATACTGTTCATACATGCCTGCTCATTACACGGTGCCCTCTATAATGAATGAGTACATCAATCCATAAACATTGCTTTTATATCCACTTGGTAAGTTTTACTTCTATTTACTAATGAGCTACCTTCCCTTCTATTTGGCACTGCTTTCTCCCATTTGAACTCCTCTCCTACTTCTGACAGATTTGCCAGACTACTGAAAATACTATTGTGCATATCAAAACAATCTATTTTCAACCCTGACAGGTCATATTAAATAGACTAATTTTTAATATACTTTGAAAATAGAAATCTTCCACAAGTTTTGTAAGGTATACTACTCACGAGATAACCATTTTTAACTTAACTTTCATACCTGCTAGATCCTAAATCGATTAGTGACTGTGCCTTCTGTATACTAGTGCCACCAAACCCTCCTGCCATGGGACCTAAAGAACCAGTATGAGGCAGTGCTGAAACAAACAAACAACAAAAAAAAAACCTAAAACAAAAACTGTAAGACAACCTTGTATAAGGTAATGTTTTGTAACAAACACTCAAGGTTTTAACAGAAGTAACAAAAGCTGATCAGCACCTTGTTAACTAGTTAGAAACGATTTCACAAATGTGAACTTTGGAAAAAACACATTTTTTTAATTACTTTTTTTTAAACTCACATTCAAATATTAGCATTCCTGTCTGGAATTAGCCATAGAGAAAGTAAGACTCACAATTCTGAAAACAAGTACTGTACTTTACTATACTTACTTAAAGAGAAAGGTGTGGACAAAGGCTGTAGAAGGCTAGATGTTCCATTTGGCAGCGAGGACATACTGACAGAAGGCACCAGGGGAGTGGACATAACCAAAGGAGGAATGGAAGTCATGGAGGTTAGAGACATGTTAGCTAACGGTGTGATCGAAGACACAGACGTTGGCATGGACAGATTTGGCATACTACCCATTCCTAGAGAAAAAGACAACAATTCATGATTTAATATTGCAGAGGCTCCAGCAAGAAATGGGGTCCATGGTGCTATGCAGAAACTCCACAAAGCAGCCTGCTTCTGGAGACACAGTGTTAAAATAGGTAATTCGTCTGTATTTACTTTTTCTCTAATGTTTAGACAAGACAGCTCACAGAGGAAAATATACTGAAGAAAATGAATTTAAAAAAACCCAACCCTTATGAGCAATTCATTCTCAAGGTAGACTTATCTAGTATTTCACGGAAGAATAAGGTCTAGTTTTCTGTAATTGCAACTAACTAGTTCTTCAACGAGTCTTTCCATGTCTGGCCCCTAAGAGAAAATTACAACAAACTCAAAAGTTGTGACAATCCTCTACAGGGAAAAGCTGATAATGTTTCTGAACTAAGTCTCTTTCAAGCATTGGCCTTGGAAGAATCCACACTCGTGTAAAGTCCCTACTTAGGGACCCACGCAAATGGTTTCTTTAAGGCAGCTGCCTTAAGTGATTAAGGGCATTTGAATTACTGGATGAGCCTTGTGGAAGACAACCCTTGTATGCAGATGAAATGACAGAAGGTTAATACGAATTAATCATATGCCAACCACAGCCGTCTATAAATGCATGCACTTGTGTGCAAACACATGAGATTTAGCAATGGGCAGATATTTAAAGTTGTGTGTGTAATTAATATATGCATACATTTCGTTTCAGCATAGAAGTATGCACTAATTTTGGAATACAGCTCAAGTCATTACATACATTTTGTTCTACAAAACAACAAAATACCAACAGGCATGCGCTGAATCTGAAAACTTCATCAGAAAGGGGAAACAAATTGATCATATAACCAAAACAAACAATCTGATTAATTCTGAAAAACAGATTTAAAGTAAGCGTTCCACCAAAACTTTGACCTTTACTGAGTTTAAGTTTAAAAACCTCAAGTATAGATATATAGATGAGTAGGAGGGAGACAAAAAAAGACTACCAGTACAAGATAAGAGCCTGCAAGTGGGATGGCAGATGTGAATGGCCTTCTTGCACCCCATGTCAAAAATTCAATAGAAGATTTATCACTAAATCTCTTCAAAGAATGAAATTATCAAAAA
This sequence comes from Nestor notabilis, assembly GCF_000696875.1. Lineage (NCBI taxonomy): Eukaryota > Metazoa > Chordata > Aves > Psittaciformes > Psittacidae > Nestor > Nestor notabilis. The sequence continues at coordinate 5,500 of NW_009926867.1, read as the reverse complement.
TGTCAAGAAAGTAACTTTGTGAATTTCCTGAATCAGAACATCCTTAGGTTTTTTTTACTGATTCACTCAACTGTCATGGTCAGATTAACACTTGTATTTGGCTGCAATTAACTGTGGATTTTTACCTCTGAACACTAACTAATTATATATTCATAAGTACCGAAGCGAGCTGACATTAGCGGCGAAAATACTGGAGTTTGTTTCATGACAGGAGGGAGAACTGCAGGCAAGTGCTGTCCTTGCAATTTCAGCTTGATGAGTTTCATGGCTATAGAGAACTCCTGTTGATCCATTTTTCCATCCTTGTTCAGGTCTGCTAGTGTCCTTAAAACCAAAATAAAATACAATTAGAAAATCCAACAAGGAAAAAAATGCAAACTTAACTTCTTCACTTAAGAAGCTTTTCTATCAGATTTATTTACTGGTTTTGTACAAGAAAACAAGAAACTTATTGCAACCACTTTGAGATTTTCTACTTTTGATAACATTCAAACCCTCAGAAGTTTGACTACCCACTTGTTCACCTACTGCAGTGTTCAGTTTTGAAGTTGCTGTGTATTAAGAACTTGAGAACGGAGGAAGACACTTGGAGAAGCAGTAGTCCTCTGCTCAGTAGATACACTTGTTGCCTCTGCTGGACTATTTTCTGTGCTACTAGCCAAACTATTTTAATTTATGTCTGGTAATGTAAGGAAGAAATGTAAGTATCTGAAACAGGAGGATGCAGAAACCTGCTAAAGGCACTATATACCACTATGAAAACTCCAATTAATTCACAAAGCTTGAGAGTTTTTTAAGTCTGATATCCACAGTGCCTTCCTCTGACACTTTTCCAAATAACCTTAATTACAGCAGAAAATATATGCAACAGTGCATACATAAAAAGACTGAATTTCTGGTCAGACAGAAAATATGAAATCTTAGTAGACGTGAGGACTGGGCATAGCAGTGTAAATAAAATTGGGGGGGGGAAATCAGACTTAGAATGAAGCTACATTCAGTCTATCATTCTCTTACTATCCATTATAAAACCTCAAGACTCTATGCAAAAAACTCTTTTACCACTCTTTTCTAGGCAATTAAAGAGTCTGAAGAAGAAACTAACTTAGCATTGAGATAGTTTCATTAATACTCTTTCACAACTCCCACACAACGAGTTATTCTTAATTATTATGAGCCTCCACTGTGTGTCTTTTAGGACATATACGTCTTGAAAACAACCAAGTACCCCAAAATGGAAGGCTGAGAAGTGTTGCAATCACCACATATATGCTGCAAAGAACAGGTGTTGTTCTAGTTCCTGTGTTACAGCATTGGCTGCTATCATAAAATGGTTTGAGTTGGAAGGGACCTTAAAGCTCATCCAGTTCCAACCCCCTGCCACAGGCTGGGACACCTTCCACTAGAGCAGGTTGCTCCAAGCCCCGTCCAGCCTGACCTTGAACACTGCCAGGGATTGGTCAGCCACAGCTTCTCTGGGCACCCTGTGCCAGGGCTTCAGCACCCTCACAGGGAAGAACTTCTGCCTAATATCTAACCTAAATCTACCCCCTTTCAGTTTAAAGCCATTACCCCTTGTCCTAGCACCACTTGCTCTTATATATACTTATAAAAAATATAACGACAGGGCTTAACCTTTGTGGCAGTCCAACAGGCACTTCCCTCTATGAAAATCTTGCAAATTATCATCGTTTTTTGTTTCAAGCACTTACTATAGTTTAAAAAGCCTGTCTTCAATATGATCCAATTTGGATTAATGTCATAAGATATATTTAAAAAGACACTGCTTTTTAGTTGAAATAATGATTCAGACAACACTCCTACTTTGACTGCTGAAAGCCTCTTTGAGACAACACACCAGATAGTATTTGAATGCTACATGTCTCCCTCGGAAAAAAGAATACCTTACCATATTTCAGCAAGGATTGAAGCTGGTAGACCCGACTGCATAAAAAAGTTACGTGCTTGATCACCTATGATAAACAGGAAAGACAGACAGACTTTTACACTAGAGACACAGATTTTCAGCAGACCTCTGTGCTCCCTTGTGGGATCAAAGTTTCAAAAAGGAACCGGCATGCTAAGTACCAAGCTTTCCAGTTTCATACCACCTAACCCCTTCCTTAGTGATAGCTATTGTCAGCTACTCATGTGTTCTGCAATCCTGAATCTTTACTCTGAGAAGTCATTTTAAATAGTTATAAAAAGCTTTAACAGGTCACATGATCAACAGCTGCCAAGAGTTTAAAAGATGCAAGATTTAAAGAAGTAAAAATGCCTGAAAATTTAGTCCTGACCCAATTACTTCGAGAGGAAACAGCAAGCATGCTATTTCTTGCCTTCTCCTTTATCCAATCTAACTTGAGCAAGTATTGCCTCTCTAGAAAATCTGGGAAAATATCACATTCTGAATTCTCTGTTCCATCGGAGAACATCCACTATTTCAGTATTTCAGGAAGGGAATGGGAACTATTGTGCAATCCCATATCAAGTTCCAAATCAAATGGCACTGATCGTGTCGTAAACAAACATGTAGTAAAACATGGATAATGCTTTTTATGCCTACCTATGAGTGAATTACAGATGCCTCAAGCTAAGACTTCAGGTTATTTTTTCACCTCTTTCTTCCCTTATATTCATACGCTTTCATTTCAAGCAGTTGCCGAATAAATAATGAAGCCTGCAGACATATGTGCAGGTAAGAGCTAGATGTGGCCTACGGGTAGTCCCTGGGACTAAATACTTTTCAGCTAGTGGTAAACACAAGCTCCCAGTGCTCTGTGGCCAGAGCAGGAGTTACGTATCACTTAGCCAGAAGATGTGCATGTTCCAAACAGACAAGTTCCCACTTTCTCCTCAGTCCTTTTTGGCACAAAAAGAAGAAAAGCAGAGGCAGTGGAGTCACCAGATAGGGCATCAGCAGATAGGCAGGCAGGTAGGAACAATTAAGGGTAGTATTCAGTGCCCACGTGCACAATTGATTTAAGAATGGAGCATTCTTAAGTCATCTTCGCCAGCGAGCTTGAGTCTTTTCTTGATATCACAAGCAGATTCTTATATTTAAAAACTGGAAATTCTGAGGTGCACAGCAACATGACCCAATTGTTTCAGAAGAGAAGCAGCTGAATGCAACTGGAACTGACAGCAGGCCACTGCAAAATGCCATTAGCCTATCCAGAACCCACTGAAGGCCCAAGGGTTAATAAATTTCAAGCAGTCATTAACAAGGACAAGCTGTCAGCATCTCTCTCCCTGCCTCTTCCTCCAAAACAAAGATATCTAACAGTACAGTATTCTCTAACACTGTTCAAACAGAGGAGAGCCACTTCTGGTGTCTGTGGCGTCACTTGCCACAATAGCTGCTGTAAGTGCTCCTTGGCAGACTCCCATCTAAGTACTCTTTCATTTTGAAACGGGACATAACTGAAGCTAGCACATAACTGCCAGCTGCAGAAGTGAAAGGGTTAATAAAAGAGTGTTCCTGTGCCAGACTTTAGCCAAAAGTTTGTACAAGTTTAATAATAACCCGTGGCTATTTGCCCAAAGAATATGGTTATTCGTCACACAACAAAGGGCTAGAAATAGGATGTAGTTTGCAAACTGTTTTACAAAGATACTTATGTGTACACAGAAGTTAATGTGTAGTCCAGAATCTCAGACAAACCTGTAATGTAGCCTCCTGTGGGTTTAAGGCTATCAAACTGCTTGTCATGCTTGGCCCGCTCTTCAGAGGTGATGGCCCATATGTTTGGACCTCCTAAGAAACAAAAATCAAAAACAAAACACCGAACAATCAAACCGACTGAAAAAGTTTAAAAATCAAGCACGTCACTTGCAAAATAGAACCTTGGTTTCTCAAGAGACAAAGCTAGATCTAGACACACCCAGCTCCTACCAGTTTGGCAAGGATGTTATGAAACACAAAGCTGCTTCCCAGATCCTGCTTCCCAGATGTGCAAGTGCTAGCTGAAACAATTCCTCAGCTAGATCTCTTTACAGTCAGCTTTCAAACACGCTCTGTTGTCCTTCAAACCTGGTGCAATGCAGTTTCCTGTTGCTGCTGACTGTTTGCAGCCTGGGCAGGATGAATGTTGCTCACCATACCCTGTGTGAACCAAATACTCTTCTGGTTCACCGATGAGCAAATGGCATTCAATATCGCTTAAAGGTTCTCATACAGAGGGCTAACACCCTACAGCTGCCAGAAAGACGCATGCTTCATCTTATCAGTACTTTAAAACCAAAATTGGGACTGCTACAAAAATATGTTGGTTTGTCTAACAAAGGAATAATAATATTCTGAGTTTTTAAAAAGCATGTAATTTCCACTTATTATTTTTCAATGCCTAAAAAAAAGTATTAAATACTACAGCCTCAGAGTAACAAAGGGAAACTGCAGGGAATAATCATGTTTACAGAACTGTGCTGATATACCTGACAGAACAAAAGTGACTTTCAGAAATGCTCCAACCTGCTGGATGAAAGTCAGGGCATGCGTCCTTTACCAGAAAAGCAGTCTGCCAGAATAATTGGGTTTGCTTTTTAAGCAGGAGGAAGTTTAGTGGGGAAGTTCTTGACAAGTGCCTAATTTCTTCAAAAGATTGGCAAAAATTGGCCAAAATTCTGAATGGAAACCCTCAAAACACCATTAAAAGTTTACTACTTAAAACCCCCACCTTTTAGAATACATTCTATTAAGCATTACCACTTCCAAAGAACTGTTAATCTGTTCTTCAAGCATGTGTATTGTTCACTAAAAGACAACTGGTGGCCTTCTACGATGGGGCTACAGAACTGATGGATGGGGCAGAGCAATTGACGTCATCAACCTGGACTCCTGCAAAGTATTCAACACTGTCCTGCTATCCTGGGTTCAGCTACAGCAGTCATTTTTTCTCCTTCCTAGTAGCTGGTGCAGTGCTGTGGTTTTGACTTTCAGTCTGGGAACAATGCTGATAACACCGATGGTTTTAGTTGTTGCTCAGTAATGTTTACTCTGACCAAGGACTTTCTCAGTCTCATGCTCTGCCAGGGAGGAGGGGAAGCCAGGAGGAAGCAGAGACAGGACACCTGACCCAAACTGGCCAAAGGGGTATTCCATACCACAGCACGTCATGCCCAGTATAGAAACTGGGGGGAGTTGGGTGGGGTATCAGTCGGCGGGTGGTGAGCGGTTGTGTCCTCTCCCCTTGTTATTCCTCTTATCATTATTACTGGTAGCAGTAGTGATTTGTATTATACCTTAGTTACTGGAGAGCTGTTATCTCAACTCGTGGGAGTTACATTCCTCCGATTCTCCTCCCCATCCCTCCGGGAGCGGGGGGAGGAAGAAGTGGTGGGAGTGAGCGAGCGGCTGCGTGGTTCTGAGTTAACCGGCTGGGTTTAAACCACGACACCTGCACGACATCCTTGCCTCTAAATTGGACAGACGTTAATTTGAGAGATGGACCGCTCAGTGCATAAAGAACTGGCTGGATGTCCGTATGCAAAGAGTTGTGGT
>NW_009926866.1:3629-11294 GCF_000696875.1 Nestor notabilis | reverse complement strand
CTTTTTCTTTAGAATGGTGAGAGTTGAGAGGCAAACTGGGTTTGCAAACAGTTTGCAAACTCTGCTGGTGTGGAGAATGGGGCTCATGTAAGCGCACTGCGCTGGGGTTCTTTGCAGTGCTGCTGTGAGCCCCCAGTCACTGGCAGGCTGCCCTGGGTAAGCCAGGATTTGTTCCAATGTGGTGCCTTGAAATACAGTGGTTCTCTGCATTGGCTGTAGGATCTGGCACAGGTCCAGACACTTCTAGGCGTTAGATCCCCGGTGTGGTCAAGTGTGTCCTCAAATGGCAGGTCCTCTCATATGGATCAAAACCAGGGTGCTTGGGATGTTATTCAAAGGCTGCACCAGTCCAGAAATTTAATGGAAATTATTTCATTTTCAGCCCTGCATGTTCTCAGCTCATACAGCTTAAGAATTGTTCTCCAGCTCAGCAAAGCAGGTTGTTGATTTCTATGATCCTCATTCAGATTTGTGCATATTATTCAAAAAAAGCTGCTGCTGCTGAGGGCATATTTGATACAATTAATAAAAAACGATAAACAGATAGGAAAATGTGCATATCTTGCCTGATCGGATTCCAGCAGTTCAATCCTAAAAAAGTTGACTTCAGTGAATCACTCGCCATTCTCCAGCTGTACTTGTTATTGCTGATGGTTCCAGAAGGGGCTTGGTAACTTGCAGAGCTGAATATAAAACACAGTTCTCCACCTGATTATGAAGTCTGTGAGCTAAGTTATAGAACAGTTTTTGCTTTATGTATGATTCCATTTGCACAAAGACAGATCATGCTGTTTTAAGCCCACCCTGCCAGCTTTTGATCCCATTACTCACATTAGGTATTGTTTTCATGTGTAATCCCATGGATTTTGTAGCATTACTCAATATGAATAAGGGAATCAAAATCCAAACTACCAAAGGAAGGATTTTTCTTTTGACAGGGAAGGGTTAGAAATTTGCTACATAAAAAGGCACTGCATTGTCTTGGGGTTTCTTATTTTACTTTCTGTCCACTCTTTCAAGTCTGAATCCTTCACGTTTATTTCTCTGACAAGCTGTAGTATAAGATTGTTATTCAGTTACTGCGCCCTCACCTGAAAGGCCTTAATTCCAGTAGAGCCCCTAAAGCAAATTCAGCAGATGTGAAATATCACTCTATACGTGACTAGAAGTGATGTAGCTAGTGTCTGCAGAAATAGGTGTCTTCTGCTTTCAAAGCAAATGTACCTATGTTAATACTCTCTCCATTTTGTAAGTCTAAGTTAATAATGTCCAAGTCCACTTTAGGCTTTATTGATGCATTTCAAATTGTGTGCTAGTTTTTTTATTATACAGTAGCTTCTCTCAACCTTTCAGTGCCTCAAGCATGAAGAAAAATTTTTCAGCTTTAATGTTTAAAAAAACCAAAACAAAACAGAATTAATGCCTTCTTTTGTGGCATAACTTTAAAAATACGAGTAATAATGAGTGCATAGCTATGATTTATATTTTTCCAAGTGCTTTTAGGACAGTATTTGTCTCATTTTCTTGTTAATCAAAAATGTCAGTGTCTTGTGTTGCAGTCTTAGAGAGGGCAAGTAAGAAGTATTCAACAGAGTAAGCAGAGCTATATAGAAACAGTGAGTAAATCTGAGCCCTTATTTATGTAACAGGCACTATAGAAGAGGGTGCATATGTTGTTCTCAGCTCTTTGCGGTGTTGGTTGACCTAGCTGTTACTCCCGTGTGCAGCAGAGGCAAACAAACAGCTGGCGGTGGGTGCAGTGACGCCCAGCGACGGTTCACCAGTTGAGTGACTGGAGCACAGTTGCACTGCCCTCTCTTCTGGCACATCCTCCATTCCACAACTGCCCTGAAGACTGCTGTCCCCAAGCTGTTGCACTTTACAGTCCAGCTATTAACATAAACTGCAGTCAGCAGATATTTATGGTCATGCTCTGAGCTGTAAACTCGGATGGTTCAGGAGGAGAGACATAATTGTTTAGGTTTTCTGCAGAGGAAATTAAGACCTGTGCTAGAAAGGTAGCGTGGATGGTATGGGGGAGAGGGAGTTGTATCGCCTTAATCACCCCAGCATACCTCTGTGCAGTTTCTGTAGAGAGAGATAGGATTCAAATTATGGTTATTGCAAAAACACAGCAGCAGAGAAAAAAGACTATCAGACTTTCCTGTAATTTTTATGTATTAAAAGAATGCCTGGTGATCCCTGGATGCAGAAGGTCTTCTTGGCCTGTGTTTTAGTTACCCGAACAGTTTAGCATTTGTACCTACTGTGGCGTACTTCGGAAAGACTTTTTTCTACACTTTTGGTTGAAGTTGTTCTTTCTACGCCTAGCCTCTTTCTATAAAACCAGCTTGCCTTTGTTACCTTTACAGCTCTGTATCTCACAGAACAAAATAGTATTAACAAATACTGATTTTTTCTAAAGATGGAGTTTAGCAGTTTGCTCTAACTCCATGAAAGGGTGATCACTCTTCCTGAGCTGGGAATGAGTGGTGGTGGAGCCTCTGAAGAGCTCTGGAGTCCCATCATTGTTTCTAGAAACAATAGATTGCCAGAGACCTAAACAAGATACCATGGCAGCAGTGCCTCTTACAGCTGGATATCCAGCTACAGCTCTTACGACTGCCCTCTCTCATGTCTGTGGGTTGCTGAAGAGGAAGCAGAAGAGTATTTAAAGCCTAGAGATTTCTCAAAAGTGGTTTGTAGACAGGATGCTGCAGGTCACTGCAGTTCTATCAGTGTTATTCCAATAAAACTATGATGGCACATGCTACAAATGTACCTGAGCCATGTCAGAGTTTCAGGTAAGTAGATTAAACCAGTGACAGTTACCATTCTGTTTACATAGGTACCTGCCATCAAAAATATGTTCTTGTTTTCATATGGCTTCATTGAATTTTCACGTTCCGTAGTGTAATTTGCTGGATTGATCTCAGCCTGCAGTGTGTCAATAAGAAAGATTATCCCTTACGTCTAAAATAAATGTGGTAGCATACATTTAGTTTAAAGTAAACTGTGTTTTGACCAAAACTTGGCAGGCACTGGTACTTGATGTGCTGATGAGCAAATTAGAAGTTTTTGCTTACGATTAATAGGATGGCTATACTTTAATGATTTATGGGTGAAATTGCAGTTTGATGCATCCGTTTCACGGTGCATTAGTGCAATTAGCAAACTGTCACCAGATTAGAACCAAGTATTTCTTTGTACAAATATCTGGCAATTTGTGTCATGCACAGCACAACTTCCTATAGACTGGGCAGCTTGTCGAGTAGTATTTGAATGTAATGGGTGGTAGTAGTTCTCCAGAAAACTACTCTGGATATTCCTCAGGTAATTTTTTTCTGTCCCATAAATGCTGATGAATATTAACTAATGTTACTCCAAGGTCCTATGTTCTGAACAAACGTCAGCAGTTTATGACTACCATAATATATGAACATTTGGAAGGGGATTGAGATTTGCTCCACAGGGAAGGTTCACTCCTGTTGTTAAAGACAGTTGTGTCAGGAGGACACTCATTGTGTAGGTGGGCACTAGTAATAGTTAGGAGTTGATACATTGCAGGTACAGACTGCATGAAAGGTAGCGTCTGCATACCCTGCTCATGTTCTTTATTCATTTGAGTGCTCCTTCCTGAAGGACTATAGAGAGGAGTCGTCATCCACGCTCCTCGGAAGCAGAGTTGTGGGCAGATGGCATTGTACTCCCCATATTTTTCCAAACAGATATTCTGAGGGAGTAAATCAAACCCCTCAGGCCATAGTAGCATACAGTTTTATTGTGTCATGCTTTCCCTGTTACATACTTTCAGTTGCTGGCAATCCGCAGCTTGGGGATTCTTGAGTTAGAGGTCACGTGCATTTCTTTGCATCTAAATAGATCTTTCTTCAGTGATTATTTTTTAACTTGGTTTTTATCTCATTTATGTGTTTGGCCTCAACATCAGCCTGTGGCGATGAGTTCAGTAATGCAATTATGTGCTGCGTGGAGTATAATTTCCTTCTGCTTGTTTAATGACCTTCTGTCTGCTCGTTCCTCCTTGTCCTTGCAAGAAATCTTGAACACTTGGTTCTTGGTTTGGACGCTCATCTTGCAGGGTGCCTAGATCTGTCATACATTTTTTCAGTAGGAAGACTCCAAATGGGGTTCAGCTGTGTAGACCATGTCTCTGTGTTTGAGATGCTAGAGGGTATTTGAGACGCAGAGGGCTGCAAATCTTGACTCAGGACTTGCAAGAGACCCACGCTCTTCTGAACAGCAATGGGAGACCAGGCAGGGTTTGCCAAGAGCCTAAAATGGCAACGTTTGGCAATCTCTCTGTCTTCAAGTCTGTTCAGTCTTTCGTTGTGATGAAGCCATTTCTTGCTGCTGACCAGTGCTGCTACCTTTCATTTCCCTTTGCAGCAGACGTAAAGTGAGTGTGGGAAGAAGTTACAGGTTTCAGCTCCAGAACTGTGCTCCGTGTTTGTTTATCACTTCTGTATAGGAGGACCATGGGTTGTGGTGATAGAACCTTAATCTTTATGGGTGAGGAGAAATGTCCAAGTGAACCACTGTGTAGTACCATATTGATAACTGGCATCTTTGTGCTGAACTGCTGTTTGAAAAGGAAGGGATATTTTAAGAACAACTGAATGAACTGCAGCCCTCAACATTTTAGTGATCTGTACAGTTATCCTGCTGGGACCTCTTGGGTTTAATGATTTAGTTAATTACTGCTGATCTGTTCGTTTCTGGTTTTCTCCTTGATAGACACTGAATGGTCAAACACTTGCAGCACCAGTCAGAAACTCTTCTGTGATGTTGATGGATTTAATCCTTCCTTTTGGTGAACATTCATAACGATGAAGCTTCACCACTACAGGGTGGGATTTCTTGAAACACAAACACGCTGTCTTATCGTCAGCATAGTTTACCATTCAATCCAGTATTGCTGTTAAGTGCTCTGCAAAACTGGCAACTTTTGCTAACAGCAAAATATTAGAGTGTTCTCCAGTGTATTCCACTGGGATTGGCAGCAAGCAGTATTTGGAAAGTGATGGATCTGCGCTCAGCTTCCCTTCTTGTAAAACGTTCATTCCTACCAACATACTGCTGTGTCGTCTTCCTTTAACTTCCTCTTGTTTGACTTTCTTTTTCAGGCCACAATGTAGGGAGCCTTTTCCACATGGCAGACGACTTGGGAAGAGCAATGGAAACCTTAGTGACAGTGATGACTGACGACAAGGTGTTAGAATAGCAAGATGTGTTTTACAACTTCAGGCATCCCGCATGGTTTTTATAATATTCATACTTACAAAGAGGATTAGACTGTAAGAGTTTACAAGAAAACAAATCTATATTTTTGTGAAGGCTAGTGGTACTATACTGTAGATTTCAGTAGTTTCCTAAGTCTGTTACTGTTTTGTTAACAATGGCAAGTTTTACACGTCTATGCAATTGTACAAAAAATTATAAGAAAACTACATGTAAAATCTTGATAGCTAAATAACTTGCCATTTCTTTATATGGAACGCATTTCGGGTTGTTTAAAAAAAATTTATAACAGTTATAATGAAAGATTGTAAACTAAAGTGTGCTTTATAAAAATAATTGTTTATAGAAACCCCCTTTAAAAAAACACACAAAAAAATTTACTGAGGCAGTGCATTTGCTTAGTTTCATTTCAGCTCTGTAACTGCATCAGAGAGATTCATGCCCTGTGTTCTTTTCCTTGCCTAGCAAAAAGAAAGGAAAAACAGTATTTCCTGCAGCAACACCAAAATGGCCAACTTACATTTACTTACATTTGTCATCGGTTTTGTCTGACTAGGGCTGGCTTAAAAAAAAAAAGAATCTCCTGAACTTCCAGTGAAGGTAGTTATGTCACCTCTCTCCAATAAAATTAAGGATTACATGAATTACACAGTTATTTTGCAATAATTAAGTGAAAGAGCACATTACATGACAGAGCCTGCAAAAAAAAAAAAAACCAAACCTAAAAAAAAAACAACCCTGAGAGAATTTAATGGCCATCCTGTGTGCCAGCATTTTCTCTGCTGACTAAATTCCTGAATGCTATTAGTAAAGGAAAGTAGAAATTGCCTTACCAGGTTAAACCTTTGGACCCTAGTGTCAGGCACCCCACTGGCTGCCAGTGCTTCAGCAGGAGCTTGGCACAACTCTCCCCTCACAGCTGGCATCACCTTTGCTGCAGAGGAGAGAAGAAGGGGAGATAGATGTTCCTCCTGACCTGTGGGATGAGCTTCTGACCCGAAGCACAAGTAGGTTATTCACAGAGCATCTTTGCTTGTCTGGCTCCTGGTGCTGTTAATGAGCATGAAGCTCCTCAATCTTCTGGAAAATTAAAACAGAGCTTTCCACAATGTGTGTCTCAACCTGCTACAGCAGCCAGTCCCAAGGAGCTGTAATGCTGCAAGCATCCTTTGGGAAAGGCTGTAGAAGAGTTACTGCTGTTCTTGCGCACGCATGGTGATCAGGTGAAGGTAGCCACACTGCTCCATGAGATATTTATCACCAACACAAAGGCCCTGGTCCTTTCTCCTTCCCCATTTCTCTCTACAAGTAATCCCGCACAACTAACAGTAACGTGAGAAAGAGAGGAACTGATAGCAAACTGATTAGCCAGCTTGATTGTAGCTCATGAGAGGTAGGTTCAGGTATGAGGTGCTGTCAGCAAAAGCTTTACCACTTCATTCTCTTAACCAGCTTTTAATTTTACCTTAGACTATGTAGAAACACACCATCTGATTCTATATTGCAAGAGTTAAAAAAAATCTGTTACCTCTTCTTGTATGAAGTGTAATTAAACTTGGGAAAGATTTTATTTTGAATGCTAGTTAACATTGAACATGGCTAGTCATGCTATTTCTACCTCACTTTGGTTTTGTGGTGTTCCTGACAATTACGTACAGATAATGTTACATCATCACCACGTGTCCATTGTGTGACCAGGTCTCATCGTTCAAATAATACCAACAGTGATAACCATTTACAAAGTATAAGTACAATCTCCCCCAAAACCTCCGCTTTCCTAATAAAGAGCTTTTTTAACACTTTATTAAAATAGGAACCCTCGGTATTTCTCATGGTCTTTTTTTATCAGAACGTTTAACTTGAAATGTGAGAAAGAGATGGGTTTCTTCTTTTTTTTCCACCCTTATACGTTAAACATTCTCTTAAGAAGAAAATGGAGGAAAAATGGATTGCACGGTTGTTTTCATCAGGGTTTTGTTTTGTTTGTTTTACTTTCTAGATCTTAGTTTGGGAGTGAGTCTGTCAAAAAATATTTAAGAAGTTGAAAGCTTTATCGCTGCTTTTTAAAGCATAACTTGGGAATTATTTCATATTCCTTATGACAAAGTATTAAACTGTAAAACATAATCAGTGTAGTTGAATACATAAATACCATATGGCATGTTATTTCATTGTTACTCAGTACTGGTTTATTACTTGGGTATCATAATATATTGTGTTTTAACACCAACACTGTAACATTTACTAATTATTTTTATAAACTTCTGTTTTACTGCATTTTTTTCACAACATACCAAATTTCACCAAATATATGCCTTACTATTGTATTATATACTGCTTTACTGTGTATATCAATAAAGCACGCAATTATGGTATACAAGGTGCAGTGTTTTTTACTGAGGTTCA
>NW_009926866.1:1870-3598 GCF_000696875.1 Nestor notabilis | reverse complement strand
AGCAGTCACCCAGGCATCTCCTTTCCTGCAAGTCCTTGCCTTAGGTGTGCACCCTGCACCCCGTACTGCCAGTGTCTCAGTGCCTTGGCCATATTCCCAGTAGGCAGAGTGCCAGCTGTAGCACTCGGGGTTTGGCTGGTAAAGCAGCTCTCCCTGCTGTGGGGTTTTCTCCCGTTTAAGTTGTGAACATCCCATTTTTGTGCTCCCCATGCTTTTTGGAGCTTACCAGCCCCACACTTTCTGCCTTGTCGCAGAAGGCAGCCTCAGATCAGATTCACCTTTGCTGATCAGTCCAGCACTTGAAGGTTTCCTTGTCACTAGGCATAATGCTAAAAAGCACCAGTTCTCCGGGCCCTTGGGAAGTGTATGTTTCCATCAGAGACATCGACTACACACACCCTGTCTCGTATCTAAGAAACATGCGTAGGTTTTGATACCCAGACTCCACTCAGTTGTGCCATGATGCTGTCTTTGAGCTAGCTTTTAGTGGTAGAAACAATACAATGAAAAATAATAAGGCGGCAAAACCAGCATATGTTTGTCTATGATTTTGATAATACAGTGAGGGAGGAGGTGGGAATTTCCTTATTTCATTCACTTGAGGAAATAATTACACATCCCACATCTATTCTCCCAGACTTGTTACTCTGGATTCACTCCTACATAAATGAATCAGTGTGTGCCTTGATGTATTGAAGTCTCCCCTGAAGATTACACAATCCACAAAGCACAGCAGCCAGCAGTGACAAGAAGACTCCTATTTAATTCAATTAAGCAAGAGGGGAGGATAGCTTTCTCCCTGTTGCTAATGCTGGAGGGGCTGCACAAGAAGAACTGTTGGGTTTGAAGCATGGCCATGAGCCAGAAGGATGGAGCTTGTGGATGGTCTTATTAAATACCTAAACAAACTGGAATGTCACAAAAGGCAGAGAAGCAATTGCATGCTGCCTCCTCCCTTCAATGCACTGGAAGGGGCAGGGAACGCAAACCCACACACATACAACCTGACTCACCTCCATGAACTGACAGGCAAATCCAAATCCTGCTCCTGCAGATAGTGCACTACGGGCTGTCTGTTGCCTCTCAGAAGCTTCGCGCCTATCAGAGCTAGATATGTTGGCACAATGCGGGGAGACCCACACACAGGGGAGACCTTATCACACCCTTCCAGTACCTAAAAGAGGCCTACAAGAAATCTGGAGAGGGACTTTTCACAAGGGCATGTAATGACATGACAAGGAGGAATGGCTTTCAGGTGAAAGAGGGCAGATTTAGATCAGGTATTATGGAGAAATTCTTCCCTGTGAGGGTGGTGAGGCCAGCATTCAACGCCAAGTTGGATGGTGCTTTGAGCAACCTGGTCTAGTGGAAGGTGTCCCTGCCCATGGCAGGGGGACTGGAACTGAATGGCCTTTAAGGTCCCTTCCAACTCAAATCATTCTGTGATTCTGTGAATGTACATGAACAGCTGCTACCTTGAGTACTACAGATCTTACAGGCGAATTACACAGCCTGACATCGGCTTCACTCATTTCTCCCCTCCTGCAACCCCATTATTTACAACTCGTAAATAACCTCTTGATAAAACTTATTTCTGACTGGCTTTTAAGAATGGTTTCCTGAAGTAAGTTTAGGCTAAATCATAGAATCATAGAATAGTTAGGGTTGGAAAGGATCTCAAGATCATCCAGTTCCAACCCCCCTGCCATGGGCAGGGACACCACACAC
>NW_009926866.1:1123-1753 GCF_000696875.1 Nestor notabilis | reverse complement strand
TCAAACCTAAACTTCCCCTGTTTAAGTCTGAACCCATTACCCCTCGTTCTATCACTACAGTCCCTGATGAAGAGTTCCTCTCCAGCATCCTTGTAGGCCCCCTTCAGATATTGGAAGGCTGCTATGAGGTCTCCACACAGCCTTCTCTTTCCCAGGCTGAACAGCCCCCAACTTTCTCAGCCTCTCTTCATACGGGAGGTGCTCCAGCCCTCTTATCATCCTCGTGGTCCTCCTCTGGACTTGCTCCAAAATCCTTGCTCCAACAGCTCCATATCCTTTTTATGTTGAGGACACCAGAACTGCACACAGTGCTCCAAGTGGCATCTCACAAGAGTAGAGGGGCAGGATCACCTCCTTCGACCTGCTGGTCACACTTCTTTTGATGCAGCCCAGGATACAGTTGGCTTTCTGGGCTCAAGCACACACTGAAGCCGGCTCATGTCAAGCTTCTCATCAACCACCACACTCAAGTCCTGAAGAGGCCAAAGTCTGCTCTCTTGAAGTCCAGGGCAGTGAGCTTGCTGCATGCTCTTCTTGCTGTCCTGAGGATCTCAAACTCAACCATCTCATGGTCGCTACAGCCAAGGCTGCCCTGGAGCATCACATTTCCAGCCAGTTCCTCCCTGTTGG
>NW_009926866.1:0-455 GCF_000696875.1 Nestor notabilis | reverse complement strand
GTTTGAAGTCCCTCATGAGGACAAGGGCCTGTGAACGTGAGGCTGCTCCTATCTGTCTGTAGAGCACTTCATCCACAGAGCCCTCCTGATCAGGAGGTCTGTAATAGACCCCCACAGTAATGTCCCCCATCACTGTTCTCCCTTTGACCCTGACCCACAAACTCTCTGTTGACTCATCTCCTCTTGTTTATCCCCCATACTATGGGGTTTATAGAAGCATCTGGGTGAGCTCCAAATGAAGCGGACTCAATGGCTGGAGCAGCTGAAATATCTCTGCATCGATCCAAGAATTTATTACAGGTGCTGGCAACTGACTGAGAGTGTTGGGATGGATCGCTGCCCCACTCCCCCAACACATCTGGTTTAAAGCAGCCTTGACCAGCCTGGCAAGTCCCTACCAAAGCAGCTCTTCCCCTTAGGCCAGCTCTACCAGCCTCCAGTAGACCTGGCCTCCC
>NW_009926865.1:47964-67265 GCF_000696875.1 Nestor notabilis | reverse complement strand
GAGTGTAGCCACGCCAAGTGCAAGGACCTACACCTGGGTTGGCACAACCCCAGGCTGGGCAGAAAAGAGATTCAGGGCAGCCCTGCAGAAAAGGACTTGCGGGTGTTGGTTGATGAGAAGCTTGACATGAGCAGGCTTCAGAGTGCGCTTGCAGCCCAGAAAGCCAACCGTATCCTGGGCTGCATCAAAAGAAGCATGACCAGCAGGTCAAAGGAGGTGATCCTGCCCCTCTACTCTGCTGTCGTGAGACCTCACTTGGAGTATTTTGTCCAGTTCTGATGTCCTCAACATAAAAAGGACATGGAGCTGTTGGAGCAAGTCCAGAGAAGGGCCATGAGAATGATTAGAGGGCAGGAGCACCTCCCGTATGAAGACAGGCTGAGAAAGTTGGGGCTGTTCAGCCTGGAAAAGAGAAGGCCACGTGGAGACCTCATAGCAGCCTTCCAATATCTGAAGGGGGCCTACAAGGATACTGGGGAGGGACTCTTCATTAGGGACTTTAGTGGTAGGACAAGGAGTAATGGCTTCAGACTTAAACAGCAGAAGTTTAGATTAGGTATAAGGAAGAAGTTCTTTACAGTGAGGGTGGTGAGGCACTGGAATGGGTTGCCCAAGGAAGTTGTGAGTGCTCCCTGGTGGTGTTCAAGGCCAGGTTGGACAGAGCCTTGGGTGACATGGTTTAGTGTGTGGTGTCCCTGCTCATGGCAGGGGGGGTGGAACTAGATGATCTTAAGGTCCTTTTCCACCCTAACTATTCTATGATTCTATGATTATTCGTGTTTAGCTAGACGTCTTTAAGTAATTCACTGCTGATGAAAGATTTTGCCCAGGCCAACTTAGAAATGCATGAGAACTTAAGTTATCTGTTAGGAAAAATTCTTTAAACCACCATTCTCTAGTCAGGTGATCTTCCCAATTTGAAAAAAAAAAAAAAAAAGGGCAAAAAAAAATTTCCTGTAGAGTAGAGAGGGCTTTATTGCACTACCTAATTATTAACTGTGCAGGTGTTGTACTAATTATTTTTAAATGCTCTGAAAATGATATGCGTCAGTATTTCTGCTAATGTTTGGATACAGGTTCTTAACATCACCATCCTTTCCAAGTATGTTAGCCTCAATGCTATATTACTGTTTTTTACAAAATTACTGTGTATCTATTCCTCACAGTCTAATTGGCTGGGTGGTTTAACGAAGTGACAAAATTGCGAGGATTTGCATGGTAACGACACAATTACTTTTTAAAAGCTATGCAGTCTCTATCTGTTTTGATGACTTTTTGATCACCTCTGTGCTTTGAATAGCCCACTTGCCCAGAATATTTGTCACTAGCAAAGAACTTACCTTCACTTACAGTCCCTTTACCTGAAATAAAAATATCTTACTGGTGTACCTGAAAGAGAAGTTTTAAATATACTTTTCAGATGGGCATTATCAGAAACATAAAAACTTCTACATAATTCCTGCTCTGTGCATTTTTTTCCTGTTTGAAATTTTTGCTCTCCTCATAAATAAAACATAATATCCCAGAGTAAGTATTATATGTTTTGGGTTTCACTGATTTCTGCACAGATCTTTTCTATTTCTTGAAAGCCCTTTTTAAATTATAAAAACTTCAGTACCTCTGAAACTTGGATATATACACCGACACACAAAGAGAGAGAGAGAGATATCATTCCTTAGTCCATGGACCAATCCCAATAAAGTTGCTGAATTCACCCAGGCCATGATGTCAGGCTCCACCTCTTGTAAAAGTTTTCATGGCAAGAGCGACGGTGTGTAGTGTTGGATTTTTGCCTGCTGATGGCACCGCTGAACTCATCTGGTCACTGCTGAGCTTGTCTGGTATCGTCAAAATTCATTCTTTGTTGGGGTGATGATCAGAGGGAAGTCAAGGTCAGTCAATGGTGACCTGAGGACAGTTCTGCTGCTGCTGGCTTTTCCCATGACTTGATTCTCCACTGATGACCATGACAGCACATATCTTCTTTTCAAAACCCAGAGTGGTGGAGATGGACAGTTAGGTGATGAGGTATAAAAGTGTTAAATAGCAGGGAACAGCATATAATTGAGTTCATTGGCTGTTTTCCCCCAAAATTAAATCCCCTTGAGGTACACATCAGACCTCCCATCTTCCCACATTACCCACCAGGTATTTATGGGTCCCTGAGCAAAAGCAATCCTACGAGTGGAGGGGCATTTCCTTCTGTCTAAAGAAGGTAGAAAGATAAGCATGCAAGTGATTGCAGAAACAATGTTATCACAACTTTGATAATCCTTTTTTTCTGATTTCTCCTTTCCTAAGAATGTTTGGTTTTTTTTAAAAACACTTGGTAGGAGACTATTATGATTAGCCAGATCATCCATATCCACATGTTTAGTGACTTCTTTAAATTTCTGAAGCAGACCTTCCCTTCACAGAAGCTAGGTTGGCTTATCCCATGTATAAGTCTATTTATCCAGGTGTCCACCAATCTTTACAAGCCTCTGGTTACTTTGCTGTACACCTCAGGCTTTTGTTAAGATTAATATCACATTTTCCATCCTCTTGTTTTCAGACAGAAAGAGAATTTTAAGGGAGAGGTGTAAAATAATCTTCGGTCCTAGTGAATTCTTAGTTTGTTCAGTCTTTGTACAACACTTCCACAGTAACTCTGATTTCAGACAGATCCTCTGCAAAGTCACACCCTAACCTACTCACTGCCTCCCAAAAATATCATGCTTGAGAACCTCAGCTGTTTCTTCTGCAATGAACACCTTGGAGCATTTACATTCTCTGCAATGGCCTTGTCTCCTCTGAGTGTCTCTGTAGGGTTCAGGAAACTTAATTGCTCATTTCAGGCCTCAAGCAAAGAGGTGGCCATGGCTATTTTCCTGATTTTTTTTTATTTTCCTGACATTTTTCCTGACTTTCCACTGTGTTTCTGATGCCTGGAATTAGAAATTAATCCTTTCTAGAAGGATTCGGCAGGAGAACCAGGCAGCAAAGCTTTGTTAGAGGAAGTGATGATATAAGTGGGGAAAGAAAGTGTAAGAAGGACAGGGGCATACTGAAGCAAATCCAGTCACAAAGGACCACAAAGATGCTTAAGTGACTAGAGCATTGACCATATGAGGAAAGGCTGAGAGAGGTGGGACTGTTTAGCCTGGAGGAAAGAAGCCTTGGGGGGATGTTATCAATGTGTCAATACCTGACATCACGGAATGAGGAAAACGGAGCCAGTAGTACCCACTGGTGGGACAAGAGGCAATGGATACAAATCAAAACATGTGAAATTCCATCTGAACACAAAAACCACCTTTTTTTACTGTGAGGGTGGTCAAACACTGGGAAGAAGTTGTCCAGAGAGGTTGTTGGGTCTCCATCCTTGGAAAGATTCAAAACCTGACTGGAGGCTTGAGCAACCTGCTGTAAGTGACCCTGCTTGTGTAGGGGGGTTTAGACCAGATGACCTCCAGAAGTCCTTTCTAATCTGAACAATTCTGTAAAATTCTATTAAAAGTCTTTTTAATGTTTTCTTGCTGGTGCAGGCTTTCAATTTTACTGTGTAGTTCTCCTTTCAAGTTAATAGAGTGCCTCTGATCTCTTTGGCATGAGTAACAGAAGCAGTTTAGCGATAGCATTAAATTCAGGATGCTTGGCATGCTGAGTTATTTCCCTAGATGACTACAGGCTGCAGGAGACCAAACAACATTTGTGACTTTGGTTGGTTCATCTCTAACTAGTTAGTCTGAAATTATTACCACACGGTCACAGGACTGCTAAATAGAAATGGAGATAGAATGCTGCAGCTGTCTCCAGCAAGGACTGGAGCACTAATGAATTAAACATTACCTTTTTCTTACAGAATGTCTGAAATACTAATTTACATCAGTTCTGTATCACTATTTACAATCTTATTATTGTGGTTATTGTTATTGCAGTTTAACCTTGCACTTTGTTAGTCACTCAAAACAGTCCTAGCAAATAACCTGAGGAATTCTACCTTACCAAATTTTCAACAGACACCATGATAAAATTTTATGTTATGGGAGTTATGCTAAATTTCTTGCATCAACAACACCCACAGTTCATTAACTTCTGCCAAATAGCTCCAGACATGACGAAGTTTCTCCTTGCTCCTTTTTCTCAAAAACTGGAGGGAAAAAAAAGCCAACAACCAAGACCTTGCTATATTTAGCATTTTCAGAATTTAGCATGTTTTCTCTTTTCTGTCAGTTCTCTGACTTCCACAAACACGGGCTAGAAAAGGCACTGTACTGTTGGACAACTTCTGTAGTGACCACATTCCTTTTTATCCCAAGATTCACAAGTTTGAGGAGTCCTTATAGATTACATGTCTTAGTTAATTTTTCAATTACTCTTTGTGTCCCTAACACTGTTTTTATCTCCAGTTTTACAAGATTTTACTGTATTTATTCATTACTCTGACTTCCCTTAATTAAGGGCAAGCTTACCTAAAATTAAACTGGTAAAATAAGGAAAATGCTATAATTTAAGTTCATTATAAGAAAACACCTTTCATTTTTGTTCATGTACTATTTTTTCTTCTATGCATTTCTTCTCTTGTTAAATTTGCATTCAGTTATATGCATGAATGAATTTTTTAAACTGTATTTGTTATCAGTTTTAATGCATTTCAGTATAACTATTTTTTGATCAATTTGTGTGTCTCTGGATTAATTTTAAACTCAGCCTTAAAAAATCAATATTTAGCAAGTTTCTTAAACTTTCACAGGAAAATATGCCTTGCACCACTATCTCAGAGGTGATAAATGCCACCATTATCAAGAATTGGATTCTGAAAGTAAACCATTTCCTTGTAGAAGACTGTGGAAACATCAACACATGTCCCAGTTCACAGCATTCCTTATACAAACACATCCTTATTCATCTTTTTATCAAGACTCAGGACTTCATTTAATACTTAAGTATTAATTTCATAATTCTTAATACTAGAGTATTTAAAACATTTTTCAGAGTAGTTGAATTACAATATTGTATTTTTTGTTTAGTCAAAAAAAATGAGGTATCAGGATCTTTGAAAAGCATAGCAATGAATGAAATTCTTTTTCATTTCTTCTGCCTTTGTAGGATATATTGAAGGGGTACATTTGTTACCAGAAAATTTGGTCAACAATTCTTTGTTGCAAGATACCCTTCAGGAAAACTGTTTTTCAAAGCCCAGTACATAAGAAGTCTTCTATTCTCCTTCATTCAACTTTTAATTCTATATCACAAAATAAAATAAAGCAAATAAAGAAATCAAAATAAAAAATATTGACCCTACTGCAAAGAATTTAAAAAAATACTCACAACACTCAGTCTTTGAAGCTGTTGCCACCATTTGATATTTGATATTTTCAAATAAATTTTCATTTTATGTTCATCTTATATTCAGCCTAATTGCTGAATAATGCATTTTCAGATGTTTTAACAGGAATATAGTTCATTACTCTTTTATATTCAAGATAGGGAAATGAAATAATGCATAATTAAAAATGCCTTCAGCAGGTGAGGACAAAGGTTTGTAATATTTTGAAGATAAGATGATGAATTTTCAGTAGGGCATTTTGCTCTCTGATACCATCTACTAAAAGTTGCTAAGTCAGTCAGATGAGTATCACTAATTTTATATACTACTAAGCACAGCATTGTCTTCTGCAAGCAGTATCATAGCATGTATCATTTCTTCTCAGGATTTTTTTTTACTTTCTAGGGTATTTCTACAACAATTTTCATTCCTATTTTGAAAGCAATCAGGCAGAAAATGGATTGTTCTCCTATGACTATGCAGTAGCAAGTGACTTCTTTGAAACAGTGTGGAATTTCTGTGTTTCTAGGTATTAGTGCTATAGAGAAAAAATAATGCCCTTTTTCAACAGACTTAGCTGCCTCTTCAGTTGAAAGAAGATGTAATAAACTGTTAGCGACATAGGAAGCTTCAGTGTTACCAAGAGGCTTCACTTCAGCTAAGAGTGAAGTCTGGAAGGCAACATTACTCAATTTTCTGTTATAATCAAATAATCTGTGTGAATGACTACGCATAAAGTGATGATACTCGTTTGTTGCTTCAACTGCAGTTAGTTTTGTCTTTTTCATGTTTCCACATTTTTTATATATAAAACATTCTCAAGCCTCATATTCCTGGACCCCACATTAACATAATTCTTATTTACTTTTGCGCTAGTTTCATGCTGTCTTACAGCTGACAATCTATCATGAATAATGAGATACTTCTTCCTTATAAACTGCAGTGTGTTTGAATAGCCATTACAATCTTTACTCATTCATATAAAACCATGTGTCTGCAGAGTCTTTACTGGGTCTCCATTGATTTGCCAGGAATGTTTCCACAATCATCACAGACATTTTAAGAGTAAAGATGTAGCCAATAGAGGCATATTTACAAAATGACAATACATTCATATTAACATAAGCATTTGCTAAATAGCTAATAGTTTGCTTTCCAAAATTGCCTTTCCAAACTTTGCAGGGTTGCTGTAGTTATTTCTGTGCAAAGCTTATAAAAAAGAAAAGACAATGAAAAAACCCCAACAAAGTCTTGTTTTAAAGCTGCTATATATATTGTTGTTGTTTGACACTAGGTATGGCACACAAGTCAGTCTGGAGAAATAAAAAAGCCTTTAGCTAAGATAGATGAGAGCTGATCATTCAGCAGTCCCCCTTGGGGATGAGTGCCCTTATGACTTCTGTTACTGATTTTAAACTTTTTCTCTCATTGACCAGGTTTCTCAGTATTCAAGCACAAGTCTCATTGTAGGATCCAAAATAATTATTTATGAAGTCTCAGTTCTCACCTCAGTGCTTCTCTGAAACTCACACTTAGTTCTCCTCTAAACTTTAAGAGCCCATTTCCACCAATCAGCAAAGGTTCTGTAATCTTCTCGAAACACTACATAAAGAAAACACAGCATAGTTCCTGAAGACCACAGTCATCTGTTTGCTGAGTGTTAAGCCTTAATAAGGCTTCTTGGGAGAAATTAAAGATGCTGATGACCACTTTGTTTCAAAACTCTATCCTGTAAAGAGTACTTGGAGGTCCTTGGAAGTGAGACTTGTTAGGGACAATATATGGCAATCATTGTCGTGGTTCAAACCCAGCTGGCAACTTGGAACCACGCAGCCGCTCGCTCACTCACCCCCCTCTTCCTTCCTCCCCCTGCTCCCGCAGGGATGAGGAGGAGAAGCGGAGAAATGTAACTCCCACGGGTTGAGATAACAGCACTCCAGTAACTAAGGTATAATACAAAACCACTACTGCTACCAATAATAATGATAAGAGGAATAACAAGGGGAGAGGACACAACCGCTCACCACCCGCTGACCGATACCCAGCCCGACCCGAGCAGCGATCTGGGCCTTCCGGGTAACTCCTCCCAGTTTATATACTGAGCATGACGTGCTGTGGTATGGAATACCCCTTTGGCCAGTTTGGGTCAGGTGTTCTGTCTCTGCTTCCTCCTGGCTTCCCCATCTCCCTGGCAGAGCATGAGAGAGCACGGTAGAGAAAAGTCCTTGGTCAGAGTAAACATTACTTAGCAACAACTAAAAACATCGGTGTTATCAGCGTTGTTCCCAGATTGAAATTCAAAAACACAGCTCCACACCAGCTACTAAGAAGGAGAAAAAAAAAAATATGGCTGCTATAGTTGAACCCAGGACAATCCCGTGAAACATGTTAAATTTCTTCCTGTGTATAACACTCATCCACTTCGCAAATGTAAAAAACCAGAAGCTTTGATTTGCTTCCCAGTTTTGCATAGAAAGTCTTGAACATTCACAATGTTTATTTCAACTATGAAATTCGCTCCAGTCTCAAGACAACCTGAAATGAAAACATTTTTGTCTCTTTTGAGCCTTGTGGGATTTTTTTAGGGCTGTGATTTCTCATACATTTCTCTCATCTAGAAAGCTGGCTTACGCTGGTTTTCTTTCCTCTCTTTCTGGGAACTCTGGCTGATTCATACCTCTACATCACCTTCTCGATGTCAGTAAAATTACTTATTCCATAGTGAACAAGGGTGGTGAACTGATCTGAGCTGACCACGACCCTTGTTTTTGGCATAGAACATGGAAATACGAAATTTGCTGCTGAGAACACTGTCAGATAAGCCAAAAGTTAGGTTTCTAATAATCTGCAGCAAGATTTCATCCCCTATAAAAAAAAATTTCTGTGCATGTTATCTATTTCAACCTTTTCCTTACTCATGTGACACACAGATGAAATATGGGATGTTCCTTAAAACAAAGGGAGGGAAAAGGAAAATGGTTATCTGTGGCGTATTGAGACATGGACTCAGGTCAGTGAGGATACTGAGACAAAGCTTTATTACAATCAAGCCCTTTTATTCCCTCACTCAGTACTTTCCCAACATGCACGAGCATGCCATGCTTAATCTCATTGGGTTCTGTGAAAAACCCATAGGTTGAAAACGTGCACAATAGTCCAATCACAATGCTGATCAGTCACTGTTCACAAGATGACAGTTCAGCTTTCTTGCTTCACATCTTGCCACATTCCCTGACCTTCAGCTGAAATTCTTTCTTACATCAACATCCTGACTTATTGGCCCAAGGCTTATTCGGTATCAAGGCCTCATAGCTTGCTTTCACAGTGTTACTGAAACTCATCATGCAGATCCTGTCTCCTTCACCTCCCACAGTTATCCTTGAAAGGCAAATATCCCTAGTTCATCTGAAGATGAACTCTTGTATTCTTCTGACTTTAATTTCTATATATAAAATGCTGAATTTCATATTAAAAATATTGTCTATGATTTATATTTAACTTCAAAGAGTGTGCATTGGATCAAAACCAGTACTGTGAAAGCAAGATGATTAATTTTTAGCTTTAGCTTAGTAAGCATAGATTAAATAAATACATTTCCTTTATGTTTAAATAAGAACAATTGATTTTTCTTTTTATTAGTATTTTTATGCCTTAATGATATGTACAACAGAATCAAGCAGATATGACTAGTGTGGAAAAAAAAACCCAAGCCAACCATGGTTCCATTTTCCATGGTATTTTTATTCACTAAATTTCTTAATTTAGTAATTCTTACTAATTTAGTAATTCTTACTTCTCCAAACACTTTAAAATTTAGTTCTGCTCTCTTCATTCAGGCAAAAAGCTTTATTGAAGAAACTGTACTGAGAATTTCACTTGTACTGATACTAAGATTTTAGACATGAGGTTTCTGTATTCTAACAACCATGTTGCTGAATAGTAAAACATTTGGCTTAATGGGGAAAGACCCAAAATAGGTTCATGGCCAGGTAACAAAGAAGAATTACTCCTGCAAAGAGTATGGCCACACAGGGTAGTGTTTTTTCTTGGAATCTAGGAAAAGGGATAATTTTGGTGGAGATGTGATAAAAAATGTATTTATAGTATGCTAGTGAAAATACGACATATATGACAGAAGTCTAAAAATCCTGAACAACATGTAGAAGATGCTTTGGAATTGATTGCTCACTCTTTTCATACGAGACCTAAGAGGCATCAGACAAAGTTAGTAAGAATCAAGGTCAAAAAGAGTTGAAGAGAAATGGTTCTTACTATATCAAGAAACTTCAGAACTTGACTGAAGTTGTAGTGGAATGAGTTCACATGAGGTACAATGAAAGTGGATGAGTTCACAGAAAAGAAATCTTCATATTGCTAGTATATGAAATAGTTTCAATAGGTTTCTGCTATTAGCCACTTCTGGTGGCAAGGTCCTTTCAAAATATACTTTTGTTCTGATTTATGTTGGTCATATCTGTTTTCTTACAACTTCTGGTGTAAGAGGTTCTGTTGTAAGAACTTCAGCAGGCACAATCAAACTTGCCTGTCAACATTCATAGTTTCCTTTAAATCATGTCACATAACATTTCTGTTTTCTAAGCATCACAACAAGTCTTCCTTAACTGTAATTTTGGGATGTTCTTTAAAAGGTCTCTGTTCATATTTGCAATGAAATACTAAGTTTTGAAACCACTGCCATTGTATACTGGCCTCTTATCTCAAACTACCCTTGTAAACCATTCTTCCCTCTCCCATACTAGATGCACAGCCACTGTCACAGGTCTTATTTGTTTTGAACATGGTCAACAAGCTAAAGAAGTTCAATCTCACTTTTTTTACATCCTTTTGTACTGTTTGGACTGGATAGCAGAGCTCAACTCTCAGCAAAGTATAAATCATTTGGACAATTTTTGAATGTTCTGGTCAATTCGTAACATGACTCTCACCTGATCCTGTGTCATCTCATCAACTTTCCCTGGATATGGACAAATATTGTACGTATTCATAACCTTTAGAAAAAGATTGCCTGTCAAGTGATGCTTCTACCTTTCATGCCTGCAAAGGAATTTGAAAGAATCTTTGCTTTAAAAATTTACTCCATTCTTCAAGAGCAGCAGCTTTAGCTTTGGGATTGTCACTGTTATGTTTGCATTTTTTTTGATACCTGATAATGACTTCTCCAGGGACAGACTATTGTGAATGCTTTTCCTTTAGCGCAGTACTATGATACAAAAAGCCTACATTCTGCCAGTGTATTATTGTAATGTGCTGGTTATTAAAGCTGCTTTAGTATTTCAGATCTAAGGCAGATTTTGTGACCAGGAGTTACATTTTCTCTCATTTGTAATAAGGATGCAGTGTAATTTTAGATGGAAACAGCAAATAATTTATTACTGATGTTTACAACAAGCAGCAACTATGTGAAAAAAGGTGCTGCATCACTGAAGACATGGTCATAATCTATGTTTTTCATCATATGTACAATACTTGTATACAAGAGTTTACTATTCTAAATCATGCTATGCTTTCAATCTTGTAGTCCTGAGGGTCACATTGGAAAAGGCTCATCAGATCTCTAGGATTAGTATTTTACTATTCATCACCTGGATAGCTTAGACCACTAGAATACTAATAGGCAGTCTGCTAGGCTAGATTTGGTAGACACTCATAGACAATGTGATGAACATGAAAAGAGGAATCAGAACTGACAGTAATGAACACCACAGCAAACAACTGCAGCTGCTGAGTAGCAAACAGCCAAATATAACAAATTAATGTTTCATATGCCACAAAACTCTTGCAAGAAGATCTGGGAGCTTAGTATCATCTCCCAAACCCAGTTCCAAAGTTGGCAAACTTTGATGATGAAATGTCTTAATTGCTCCCACTGGGAACACATGGAATTGGCCAGTTTGCTACAGATGAGTCCCTTTTAGAAAGGAAGCAAAATAAGTCAGGGGTTTTGAACTGTGCTGGGTGATTGTGGACTTTGTGTGGTTTTAGTTCAGGACTATATCTGCTGCTGGGTGAGCCATTTGTCAGAGTATTAACAGTCACATGAAGGGTATGAAAGAGAAAATGAACAAAAGAAATCTTGTCCTGTGACCAGGACATTTATAAAGCTCAACCTTTACTCAGATGTGCCAGATACTGTACTAGAAATTGTTCAATACTGCAAATGACCCATAGTTGTCTCTGGTCAGAGAGAAAAATCTGAACTTGCTTGGGCCTTGTGAGAGTTCTATATTATATTCAGAAAATAGACAGCAACATATCACTATAAATTAATACTATATTTGCTAGTAAGCATTGGAGAGAACTGAAAACTGCCTTGCCTTTTATAACTACCAGAAAGGAATACAGCATTCCTCTTAAACAAATTGGCTCACTGCTTTCAGTAAGCCATGTTTGGAGCTTGCAGCTATTTTAAATGGACTGTACCCTCCAAATCTGTTTGATTTTGTCAGGTCAGATCAGGTCTCCATTGAAAGCTAATCCTAAACTGCATTCTGTTTTCATTCCTATGGCTATGTTAGTTAATGACAGACCAGGCATGCATCTGAGCACTGATCTATGCCATTTATACTGTAAAATTGTTAGCACATTCCCTGTTCTCTCTTGGATTGGACCAGCTAACTTTTTTGGCCATTATCCAGACACAGCTCAGGAGAAAGCATGTGCCAGGGATCATCTTCAATTGTCTATGTAATTACAGACTCCCTATTCTGCACAGTGAGAGTGTTCAGCTGTGTGAAAACAAGGTATGCCATACCTGACACTGCTTTTGTCTCAAGACAGGAGAATGGTTCTGAATATTTTGTTTTATTAATATAGGCATAGTCTACATGAACAAAACCCATTTATGCCAGATAAATTTCCACCATCAGGAGTAAAGCACAGGCTGAGTAGGCCATTAATATTCAGTATAATTTTCAAGGTAATTTTGATATTTTCAGTCCTGAACTAACCAGCAGCTCTGTAGTAGAAGTAAAAGTGTTGGCTTGTTCATGTACCTGCATCTCAGTGTTACTTGGGACTCTCATGTTGTACTTTTCCTATAGTTTTTCCATCAGTGTTGCTTCCCTAATCCTCCATTCCTTTCTCTGCACATTGTTGGAAGATTACCATGTCTGGCTATTCTTTGTAACTCTTAACACACCAGATAAGCCTTTCTTGACTCCATATTTGTGTGTGCTTGCCACTATGGTCCATACTGAACAAAAATGTTTTCTTCTGCCAAATATGACACTGGTATACCTGTGCAATTGGTGTTTGATACCACTGTCACTCTTAATACACAGAAGTAAAATGAAAATGTTAAATTGTTCTTACAGTTCTGAGATACCAGTGGTGGCATGGACTGTGGTGTCCCACCCCATGGCAGTTCCTATAAGCTTGTTGGGGCAGTGGCTAATCTCAAGTACAGAGGCTGATCTTCCCCAACAGATCTCTGAATCATACAGCAGTACTTTTACAAGCCTGTCATTCCCCAGTACAAAATCTTAGCAAGCAATAACTTAAGAGTCATGCAGTCTGGGACACAAGACCACGTGTTCATGGTACCATCAACAGAAAGTCAGTTTCAGTGGTGTCTTCTTACTTTGCTGGTGCTCTTTTCAAATGTGATTGCCTACCCATGTGTGAACAGGTTCACAGTGATATTAACAAACAATTCAGAAGCTTGCAAATGGTAAATAATAAAAATTTAGAGAAAATGGGAGAAACTTCCCACTACCCTAGAATGTTAAAGATAATTTACATTAATATGTCCAGCTGTTGAAGAAATCAACAAAAAATCCTAGTAAATACCACTTTCCTTGGAAAATCTATCCTTACACACACCCACACCCTCCCCCCCGCGAATAATACAAAAAGACAAAATTCAGTTTACTCCCCATCTATATTTTCATATATTGACAGTAAAGTGGAGTGCTTTTTTACTGTGCTGTCTGCAAAGTTCTCTATTCTTATAAGGTCATGTAAACGTATTCCCTATAGTCACAGCAAAGTGAAATTTTTTAAGTTACAATGAGCTCTAGTTGACAGTGAATCCTGGGCTTGATGATATTCTAGCTCCATTATCTTGTCATGCCTCATTCAGTAAGAAAATATTCATGCCAGATTTTTTTTGAGCTATTTTATGTCAGCACACATTTCTTCACTATCCTTTTACATTCTCAAGAGAAAGAGAAGAAAAAGGAACTATATTTAATCTTACTATGTTCCTTCTTTGACAATTGAACTTGCTCTTAACGCAGATAGTTTAGCAAACAGAGAAGTACTGGTGCTGATTAATTCTATACTCACTCAATGTATTGTTTTCAGTAACACAAATGTGTTCACTGTTAAATTAAAAAAAAAACCAAACTTGTCATTGCTACTTGTTTTACCTTTATACCAGAATGACTAGTTTTCAAAGTGACTATGACAGTATCTATACCTAAAAGGCCGTATGTTTTGTGCTCAATAATGATCCCGCTAATGAGATTCCTTAAATTCAGGAAATCTATCCTCCCAGGGTGAGGTGGGATTCATCTCTATAGTACTTAAATATTGCTTGCATTAAAAGCTTATTTCAACTTGTCCTTCTGGTAATATGAGAACTACTGTAAATGTATATCTTCAAATGTATATGTAAATGTATAAACACTCTGTGTCTATGTAAGAAAGGAAAAAGACAAAGGAAAAAGAATGTGCATAAAAGTGTCAAACTACAGCTCATATTATCATTTAAATAGTACAAAAACCAGTTTCAATCTTTTGAATACTATATTACTTTGAACATTACTTCGATCACACTTATACCAGAAGTTTGGCAAAAGTCAGTACAGTTCAAGAACAAAACTAATCACAAAAATCTTATCAATTAATGTTACTTCATTCTAATAAGAAATATATTTCATTGAGTCTAACAACATGACATTTTTGACTCAATTCAGTAACACATGCAATGTCTTCAGTTCACATGTTTTAGAAAGGAATATTTGCAATAGGAAAAAAAAAAGAATCCTTCACTCTGCTTAGATCTATTACTAAAAGTGTTTACCAGTGGACAGCTTGACCCAGTGATGACAACAAAGTTTAACTAAGAATGAGAGCCAGTGGGTCAGAATAAGACAGGTAAAAGCAAAAGAGTTGCCATGTTTAGCTGAAGTAGTATATTGCAAGCAATGGGAATCATCTTACTGTTATTTTTACAATGATTTGACTTATATTGTCACAAACCAGGCATATAAGATAAAATGTCCTGTAAGGTGATAAGGGATCAGTTTTATAAGGAATATCTTTTTTATGTTTTTATGCTAGTGCATTTGCCTTCCTACTTGCTACTTATCATAGACAAGATAGGAAGTTTTCATAGTGAATGGGTAGTGACTCACTGAAGGTGGATTATGAAATACATAAAACATATGTTAGAGTATTTGTATCACAATAGGACAGAATAATAAATGTGTTAAATATACTGGATGAGGTCTACAGTGTGTATAAAACAGTTCCTGATGTGACTTTTTGGCAGACGGTGCGCTCAATCGCACAACCTAATATAATAGAGAAGAAAAAAGAGAGAGAATTACTGATGAAAGTTCAAAATAAAGAAATTATTTCTTGATATGTAGACCCTCGATAGTTAAAAAATGGCCCAGTCAGAAAACCATTAGCCCAAGGCAAAAAGGATATCTCACTGAATAGTTGAAAGAGTATCACCAGAAGAAAGAATTCAAGTGCCAAAAGATGCTGAGGATCTACATCAACTTTTATAAATTGAACAGTTCTGAAATGTCACCTTGTACCTGGGATCCTAAGAGCTAAATCTCTTTTTGAAATTATTATCAAACTTGTGTGGATTTTGAAACTCTTTATACATGCTAGATAACCCTCTCATTTTTCTAGGAGATTTCTGACATTTATGGCTTAGGAAAGCGGAATCTCCCATATTTTCTTTTACAGGTAGAAAAACTAAAGTAGTTTCTGTTTTCTTTCTTTTTTTTGTGTGTGTTTTTTTTTGGTTTGGTTTGGTTTTTTTGTTTGTTGGTTTGTTTTTTTTTTTTGTTTTGTTTCTGTTCAGTGAGTTTGTCCTACATAGGAGAAAGAGAGCAATATTTTTTGCTTATTTATGAAGACACAGGCACAATAGAAAGTGAAAATATTTAGGAAGCTCAAAACTCCAGACTCTTACTAGATAAAGGAATAAAATAACAGGTTGTTGACTGTTAAGTTTTGTTTTGTTTTATTTTAAAAATGTATCTTTTTATGTATTGCAACAGAGATGTTCAGGCACACAAAGTAATGAAAAGGCACAAATGAGTCCTGGATGTCACACGCAGATAATAATATCATTCTGCTTCTTCAGTTGGTGAGCCTGTGTCACTTCTTCAAATCACCTTGTGTATTCATGGTAACCTGCTATCACTTATTTCTTTCTGGATGGTGTTTCAGACAGATAGCCCCCTTTAAACCTCAGACTTAGCTAATCATGGAGAAAATCAAGCAGCTGCATACTCCATGTCAACTGAAATAGAGCCATAGAGTTAAGTGCCATTAGTGAACATCTGGCACTAAAAGACTAGTTATTTTAGTATCTCTGCTAATGAACTTACAGACACATTAAAGTCTTTCTCCCTTCATACCGTACTGTCATTGTAACTCATCTCCAAGAGCTCTGTCCACATTTTGCACACTGAAAATTTCCTTTCTCACAGCTACACAATGTCCAAATACCCTATGGGATATTATTAGTAATTTGCTTTTCTTTACTGAGAGCCCAATATTATTCCTTCTTATAAGACTATTTTTTTTTTTCAGTTATTCTTTTACTCTTGCTTTTCTGGGGCGAGGGAGATTGGGGGAAGAGAAAATAATTTATTTTTTTCTGTTTGCTTTTTCTTTAATTTAGATGGTTGTCTTGATCACTAGACACCAGTTTTGTCACTTTGAATATCAGTCTTCAACATCATACTATTAAGCAAAACATTTATTTGAGCTGTAATCTTTTCAGGTTTCCATAGTAACTGCTGCTTAGTACAGACTCTTGTAAACTGATTAAACAAAGTCGCTGTAGCTATGAAAAACTGACACATCTGTGTTTTGGTTTATTACTAAAAATGTATCCTTTTTTAATGTATGTTATGGTCAGACATGTCAGCTCCAAAATGTCAAAAATAATGTGCACTTGTAGGTACATTAATATGTATAATTCTGTATGTTAATATAACAAATTTTTATATAAATATCATAATCTTCCTGTTTCCCTAGTTTTCTAATTCTCTAAGACAGCTAAGAAGAAACATTTTCATGTTTTTGTTTTCCTCTGTAACAGGAAGACAGCCTTATGATAAGCCAAGACTTGATTTTAACAAAAGTCAGACAGTAATTTAAATCATTACTTTCTACTTCATTTTTCTTTTCCTTTTAATAATCCACCACAAACTGCTGCTCACTAATTGCTTTTAAAATGTACATAGGTACTGATTTTAAAATTAAATGGGGAACTAAGTCTCCTACTGAGATTATTTATAGTTTAAGGAACTATTCTATATGAATAAGCGTGTCAGAACCAGACCCTAAATAGAAGTTTTTCTTTAATATCTCAATCAAAAATTATCCATGTGTAACTTTCTTATTTCATTCTGTCAACAAAACCCCTAGTCTTTGGAGAGAAAACTAGCAGGAGTTATCAAATGAGATTAGAATGTGCTTATTTAATGTTCATTTTGCATTATTGTTAAATAGACAGCAGTTTCCGAGCAACCAGTGAATCTAATTCATCTCAATAATGCTACCTTTAAAGTTGTGCATGTAGTACTTGCATAACAACAGAAGGCTTTAGGTCACTGGAGGATAGATAAGAATGTGGATTACTTCATATCTATGAGAGGGAAGTCTTCCTTTGGTTGCTCTTAAAGAGTGCCTACATCTCAGGTGTACTAGAGATCAGAATCTAGTGGGCAAAATTGTAGTCACCTGAGTTATGATCTCAGTTATAAAGAAAGGTGGTATAACACAATTTTTTTCATCGAAGTTTTTGACAGTGGCAATCTTAACTTCTTAAGTGGTGTTTTCCTCTTCAAACATTAATTATCACAGATCATTAGCAGAAAAAAATAATTCCCAACATATTTGCAGCCATTCCCTTCAGCTTAATCCAGGGCAAAAACTTTACCATCGTTTCAGAAATTTGTGCTTTCAGCCTCCATATTACCTTTTCTGAAACAAAATTTGAGCTACTAAGTTTTGTGGAAAAAACCCTCTGTAGCTCTTCATGCAGTGTGTGAAATCTATTTCACCTCTAACCCCTCCATTAAGATGCAGTTTATGCTAATCCACTAGAATGGTGGAACAGGAGTTTAACAAAAATTTAGATGGTCATTTGAAGAATTACTTTCTACTTTATTTTTCCTTACCTTTTAATAATCAATCACTCTCCATTCTGCAATGGAAAGCAGACACAGTAACTTTCAGAAGCTACAATAATGAAAAAAAGATGTGACTGAATAATCATATTCTGACATGGAAATAAATTCTTAACTTTAAATGCATTAACATTAACAGTCATAAATGATCAAAACCTGTTCGGTAGATAGTACAATATTTAAACACAAATGAAATGTATTAAGATAAGTTGAATATATATGTGTGAATATATATGTGTATTCCTTTGAACTAAAGATGTTTGTTATTTAGCCATGTTCTGCAGCTTCTTTTTCATTAGATCACCTTTCAGCTTACAAACAATGAAAATCCTTCTTGATTACTTTAATACTATAGAGGTGAAGAAGCATTACTGAAAATTTTAATAAATGCCTTCAAGAAAATAAATGTAGATTATTTGTGTATATTTGATGGAGATTATGTTAATTCCAGTAATAACTTGAATTTAAGATTTTAAAAGCTTTTTTTCAGAGGTTTGTCATCCCTTTAAAATTGCTTTTAATCTTTTTCTCTGTGTACTAGTGAACCAAAAACGACGTCCTGATGTGATTTAAAAACCATCTGCAACAGTGTCAGCTTTATTAGCATTCTGATATTTTCTCACTTTAAAGAAATTCCCACACTGGAGATTCACATTATTTGCTGTTTGTGACAAAGGGACAGGTATGACACTGTGTACATGTAACTATAGATTAATATCTGAAAGAGTGATAGGAAAAAAAATTCCTCTGATTATTAGAACTGAACACAGAAGTTACAACTCAAAGCATTTTATTTTCTCCATCTCTTCTAGCCAAACTTAGATGAACCTTGTGCTTTTCAGCATTCTGGAAAAGTTTGTTGCAACCAGGTACCACACCACACAGAGAAACAGGATTCCTCCAGGTTATGTTGTTGCCTGAGACTGGTATCTTTTTAAAGGATTCAGCGTTATTAATGAGAAAGTATCTTAAACCTGTCCAGCCAATAAAGTGAGCTAGGCTGTTCTTTTCCAGCAATTCAATGTCCTATAGCATACAATCACTGTGACGTAAAGGCACAAAGCAGTGCTTCATCAGTTCAGTTAACAAAAAGCCTAATTCAAGGAAAAACACATTGCTAGGCTATGTAAGCAGCCCAATTCAGGTGCTTATGCCTTAACAACTAATGCCATTTGAATGCTTTGTAGTAGCCAAGTACCATACATCTGGGCTGGTAGATGTTACACAGGCCATGCACTTTTCTAGAGCTGTCGATGGAAGCCAGTTAGGATAGTCTAGTGCTCTTAGCATGAGATATACATGCTTAAACTACTGAATTGAGTACAAAGTTCCTTTTAATATTTTAAGCAGAAAAGAGGCAAGAAATGGCTCCAAATTAAAGCTTGTGGTATTCCCTTGGGTGAGATGGTCAAAAGTAATGGATTTACACTATAAAAGGAAGATTAAGATTAGACATTAGGAGGACCTTTCTAAAGAGAAAGTGCATTATGGAGAAAAGTCTTCTAGTAGGTTTTGAGATCTCCCTGTAGATCTGTAGGATCAGGTTAGACAGTGCGCTAATAATATTGGTTAAACCTAAG
>NW_009926865.1:0-47933 GCF_000696875.1 Nestor notabilis | reverse complement strand
GAGGATGAGTCAGATAACAACTTTGGTTTTCCCACTCCAAAATTCTTTGTTTCTTGATTGCCATTGGAAATGAGAAAAGAAATAATGGCATACTTTTGCACATAACTTTGCAAATTATTATATGATACTGTTGAATATCTGTGTTTACCTAAATTGTCAAAAGAAAGGTTTTTCTAGTGGCAAAACCTGTAATTATCTCTGCAAGAAATCAACACTCAAAAAAACCCCAAAACTTAAATAAAGTGTATTTGAGTTTTGCAAGTTTTGTTATATTAAAGATCAATACACAATAGTTTGATTCTTGTAATTAAATGTCACTGGAAACAATAATGTAAGAGCATTATTATTATTTTTTTTAAGATGAATTATGTAGGGCATAATATAAATTCCTGTTTTCAGTTGTGCTTGCCCCAGTTACAAATTTTGAAATCTAACAAATTGACAGTTTCAGTTTCAGTCTGTTAAAAATTAAAATGCTGTCTGTCTGACTACTACCTTCTGTCTCATTCTGTCAGTAACATACAGTCCTATTAAATTCTTTCTTCTGAGACTGAAAAGTCTCTCAGGAATTCTGCAAAAAGAAACTGATTCTGAAGTGAGAAGGCTCATACATTTATGTCATAAATCACCTACAATTTTGAAATATCACTAGACTTCCTCATGGAAAACTTCAGACTCTCCTTCAACAAATGAAGACTGCAGAGGCTGTAGGGTTACTCCAAAAGTTTTAGACATGTAGGCAATAAGCAGAAATCACAAATACATACAATTACAGTACGTGGATTAAGCAATAGATTCTAATGTTCCTCTCTGTGTATTTATGTCTATTCAAATGAATGAAAATATTTGGAATTTGCATTAATATGCAAGAGGTAAAAAGTAGAATCTTTTGTGTCTAATATATCTTATTTTAGCAAAGCATTATTATCGTCATTGCTTTTATGAACATGCATACTGTGTGTTACATATGAACTGTGTATAGTGTAGTGCAGCTGATCTTAAATATATTGATACAGGGTTTGGCTTAGAAATATATGGCTGGAAACTTCGTGAATCAAGGCATAAAAAATAAATGGATGATTTTGAGGTATGTGGGACTACTTTGTTTACTGTATTGTGTCTAATACAATTTTCATTATTTCATTGAAAAAAATCAATATACCATTTTTTATCTGTAAGTACAAATGATTTCACCAGAAGCACACTTGAAGTAAGATTTCTTTTCTTCCCACTAGCAGAGAAAAGAATCAAAGTTTGTCAACACCACAAACACCAGAGTAACTAGAATTTCAATCCAGGCTAGGACTGTTTTTACTGAATTCTGAATCATACCCCCAGACCTGAAAAAAGTTTTGAAGTTTTGCAAAGTATTAGGCAGAGACAGCCAGCAGACATTAATTTCCCCATGCTTAGGCACTATTAATCTCTTCATGACAAAGGAGGACAGGCTACCACTGCTGAGTAAAACAACTGCGCTGGTCAGAGGAACTTCTGCCCAGCAAGGAAGGTTAGCATCTGTACAGTTTTGTAAAGCTGGAGTCTCTGTATAAGTATTTTGGTCAGCAGTGGCTTTCAGGTAGGAAGGAAGGAAGAGACAGAGAAAAGAAGGAAGCATATATACATCAAAAAGGAACATATATACATCATGCTTTAAACTAGTATCTACCTATGGTCTCAAAGCTTACTTTGTGCTGACCTATAGGATAAATTCTGGGTTAGATTTACCATTAAGATGATTACAGCCTGTTGAGGCTGTAACACAGTTACACTGTTACAGCTACTGCTGTAAAATTATTTAGGAAAACACAGAAGATTTTGCTTGTATTTGAAATACGTTTAAAATTAAATGTCTGTAATTTGTTGAAGGACTATGGGGATAGTAACACCTTCCTTCTTAAGTGGCTTGGATTCTGTATCACATCATGCATTCACATAGCAAGCCAGTCTCCCTTTGTAAATAGGGGCTGTTTGGGCCATTGATGTAATTCTGAAGATAAATTTTTGTTGGCTAGGAAGACAAACTCATCTGAAAACTCCATGTAGCATAGCTGCATTTCATTTAGTTAATCATATTTCTGCTTCAAAAATATTTCTTCATACTGTGGTGTAAGATTCCTTGGTTGCTTCTGAAAAGCTGTCAAGTAAAATTTTATTACTAGATATCTCCTTCACCTGCCAAATCAGCTGTTGATTCCCACCTAGTGCGAGCAGTATATGAAATATCTCATACTTTTAGTTATGTAGAATCAACAAAGTCATCCACCCAGCTGGTCTACTGGTACCAATAGTCAGTGATGAGCTATTGGAACTCAGACCTGGGCTTATATTAGTAGCAGCACATGTCAAATCACAGGGTAGAATCAAATTAGGTAATGAAAGAACAAACCCTGTTGTAGTAAATATCTATAGGTAAGGAAAAATTACTCTGTAAGCAGTGAGATTATTCCTAACAAATGAGCAGAAACTTTTGAAGTTTAAATGCATGTGTAGAGAAACAATGAATAAATAAGTATTTTGTACTTTAGGCTCTATAAAAGAAAAGAAAATTAAAAAAAAAAAAAAAAAAAAAAAAAAAGAAGTAGTAATGCATGATAGACAAGCTGCTGTTATGTACCAAGCCACGATGTTAGCTATAACAGGGTGTCAGTCACAGGCAGGAACAGCACAGCAGAGAAAATCATAGTATCAGTGAGGTGGGAGTCTCAAAAGAGCTGAAAGCAATAGTCACCCGACAGTTAACAAATGCCAAAAGGGGAAATCTAAACTATAACTCTAAAATCTCATTCTTCCTGGAAGAAGAAGCTAAGTCTTCACAAGGAAGGTTTAACTAAATGCCTGAACAAGATAAACAATTAAAAGTCTTGAAAGCTAAACTGATAAGGCCTGGAAAGATGAGGAAAAAAATAAATCTGATGATTTTATACCCTTCTGAACTCTGTAGGTTTTTATTCATAGAGAAAACCATATTAACACAAGCTTTGAGACAGATAATTTTTATCCTCTCTTTGTTGAGAACTGATTTATTAACGTTATATGTCAGAAGCAATCTGAGTAAAGAGCAAAATAGCAGTACTTTATGTGGAGTTCATAGATCTGTATGGATTTCTACCACAAAGTCATGACTTATATGTAAGTATTTTTATTATGAATAGGAAAATGTCAAAGATATATATGCCTAAACTCTTATAAACAGGTAAAGACACACATATATATTTAAGTACATACATGTATGCATATATTCTCACCGCAAAAAGTCTGGGCGTTGTTCTGGTAAGAGTAAACAAACCGTAAAAATATAAAGGCACTATATAAATATGACTTAATTGCTAGTCTCGCTCTGTAGTATGCAACTTTCTGGGTATATGTAAAGAGAGAAGATAGAAGAAAGTAGTTTAATTAGTTTTATTTATTAAGGGATTTATTAAGTCAAGGAATGTTCCCTGACAGCATGTCTCAACTACTTCTTTAACCAGTTATGTTGGTTAAGGCCTATGTCCATCATCATATCATCTGTTCAAACTTAACCTGAAACCTCCATATAGCATGTCTGCATCTCATCTAATTGTCATGTTTCTTATCCAAAAAATATATCTGCCTTGGGGTGTAAGATTCCTTGATAGCTTCTGAATATCTGTCATGTAAAGTTTTATTAGAAATCTGCTTTTTCTGCCAAATCAGGTGTTCATTTTTCTCCCCACAAGACTCAATGTCTTCTATTGGTCCTGTGTCCTCCCACAGCTGGTCCCAGTGTCTACTGGAGTCAGAGTTCTCTAACCATACATGAAAGAGGAAGCAAAAGGGGGTATCCTGTTCACTGTATTAGGGTTTCAGGATTTTTCCCTAGAATTTCTATGAGAAAGGAATTCTCATGTTCATTTATTCTAAATCAGAATCTTGTGAAATTAATATTTCTGTTAGATGGTTACCAGCAGATGATAACATCAGGAAAGCTTTCAGCCTCCTCTGTCTCTTTCTCATTGACACTGGTCAAAAAACCAGTTACAACTTAATAGAAGAGATACATCATGAATAATTGAAGTAAATCATGTAACTGATATTTTTGTTGATGAAAAAACAAACTTGGATCCAATCAACTAGGAATAGAATGTTGGAATGTTGTGCCACAAAAGCCTCATCTACATTAAATGTAAATGCTATATTGGAAAATGGTAGTGCGAGTTTTCTTGATATCTCAAACCCTAGAAATTTAAGCCTGAATTACAGAACTTTTGCATCTGTAACCTGTTCTTTAACAATTGTGATGATTGCCAAGAACTTCCTCCTCTTGGCAACCTACATCCCTCCTGATCTGTATTAAAAGAGGTACACGAATTTGTCCAGTAGCTTATGAATTGGACTGCCCTTTTCTGACTTACTACTGTGGGGGTTAATTTATCATAACTGATAAAGACTGGGAGTTAGCCATAAGGAATTATGCTTGCTCATGCCTAAAGTCAAGCAAAGACTTCCTACTGTGTATTTAATTAATATTTTAATGGATGCTTTAATGCAGTGGAAATTCATCAAAGTAAGACCTAAACTTAATGTGAATACGGGCACCTGTACGCCACCACAGCAGTAGAGTGAGAATCTCCCATCCACTTGTTGTGCAGTAATTTGTAGCAATTTAGTATTGATTAATTAATAGTATATTAATATAATAATAAATTAATTAATTCCTTTAGTTTTTATACTAAAAAATAGACCATGAACATAAAACATAATTCAAGGTTGAGAGATAAAAACAGAACAGTCAGGAAATATTCCTACCACCTAACATAAAAACCCTTTGGTTTTTTCCAGTCGTTAATGACTTCCTCTCACTAATCACCAACAAGTCAAACAAGGACAATCATACCTCCAGTATAAATCATTCAGTTCAAACACTCCCTTTGATTTAGACTTATCAACTAACTCAGGGGATTTCGTTTGATTATTTGCACTTACCTCATTAGTTAATTTTAAATGTATATATTTTGCATATTATGATGTAAATCCTGAATTTAACAACAGACTCCCATACTTGTCCACCCTCAACAGTTCAAACACAATTTAAGCTGCTAGAATTAATGGAGAAAAACAGTACTGTCAAAGAAGAAATTCTGTCATATAGGCCAAACTTGTCTGTGCTCATTCTGTCATTATTTTCTTTCTCTTTTGTAACCATAGAACAGTGTAAGACATTACAGTTTAAAAGTGTTTATGAAACATAGATTTTTACATAAGTGTTAAGAAACTCAGAAATTAAAATTATTTTCTGATCTGCTCAAATTTCATCCTTTTTCTTCATATTTTCCTTACAAATGTAATTTTTCTCCTTAGTGTATTTAATGAATTGATTTAATCTTGCTTATATATTGCAACTCACTTTTCATAAGTTTCTTAAACTTTTTAATAAGGCAGTGATGCCAGTCCTATTTATTCCTTAGATTCTTATACAGCAAACATAGAACAAATAGTTTTTATTGGTATTATTAGAACTGATTTCTGAAAATAATATTATACATATCATATTTCAAAAAACAGTAAAATATGATGCAATGTTCAAAAAGTATGTGTAAAATCAACATACATTTGTATGTTTTATAAGCATTAGTTTGAAAGTAAGTGGTTGGAAAGGAATATTCTCCTTAAAAATTTCACATGCAGTTTGATGCAACACAGCTCCTTCACCTTGTCATAAAAAGTGAAGAAAAGCTGTGCAGTAATTATGACGAAGTGGAGGGAGTAGTTACATACTGTCCTACAGAACTATGGCCACCACCAAATTAATGAGAAAATAGAACTATTATAGCAGATATAATGAATTACAGAACACAGATACTACACTGTAGTCTGGAAGTCTAAATAATCCCTGTTTCCAGTGGTTTGCTTTTTTTAGTTACCTGCACTACAATT
Organism: Nestor notabilis; assembly: GCF_000696875.1. Lineage (NCBI taxonomy): Eukaryota > Metazoa > Chordata > Aves > Psittaciformes > Psittacidae > Nestor > Nestor notabilis. The sequence continues at coordinate 42,035 of NW_009926865.1, read as the reverse complement.
GGGACATACTGTTTCCCCCTCCCTCTCCCAATAAAATGTAAAAGTTGAAATGGAAAAATTCTTTGAAAAGAAAAGATATAAGTGGAAAGCAAATTAATGGGTTAAATATTCCCTCAATTTCTTTTGTTTTGCAATGCTGCAGGATTTACCAAATGCTTCTAAGTGCTTCCACTCACCAAGGCTTTTCCCTGAAATGCGTCTGTTGTATTTCCTCTGTATTGTAGTATAGTACAGTTACCTTCAAAGTTGAATTGTGTTGGTCGGTGACATGGCCAGACAAACTTTGAAAATTTTCAAGAATGGAGATGGCACAATATCTTTTGGCACTCTGTTCTGGTACTTGACCTTACACATTAAAAAGGAATTTCCTTTGCCTCAACGTCTTATTCTTCTCCACATCACTAAGAGTCTGGGTCCATCTTCTCCCCTGCTATCTGTTATACAGTTGAAGACTGTAACTAGATTTCTTTTTAGCTTTCTGTAGGCTGATCAAGTCCATTTTTCTTAGCTTCTCCTCATGTGTCGGGTGCTCCTGGTCTCTGACCGTCCTGGCAACTCTCCACTGGACTCGCTCCAGTTTATTAGTCTCTCTTGTACTGAGAATCTTCAAATTAGACAAAGTATTCTTTGTCTAATGAGTGCAGCACAAGGGAATAATCACATCCCTTGGCTATGCTTTTGCTAAACCAGCCAGTATGTTGTTAGCCGCTAAGACAAGGGTTCATTAAGAATGATGGTCAGCTTTTTCTTCATCAGGACCCTTCCTACGGAGCTGCTGCCTAATCAGTCTGTTTCCAGCTTATACTGTTGCATGGGGGCCATGGTGTAAGACCTCACGTTTGTCTTTGTTGATCTGTATTAAGTTCTTGTTGCTCCACTTCTCCAGACTTTTGAGGTACATGTGGATGTCAGCCCTCAACCTGTGTACCAGCCATTTAAGGCAATTTGATTTTATCTTTAAATGTGGGAGGGTGCTTTCCATTCTGTTGTCCACAGCATTGATAAAGACAATAAATAAATACAATTTCCAGGGTTTTTTTTACTTTTGTTTTGGCATAAGGCATATCCATGGAACAGAAAGAGTATATTAAAATAGTGACTTCTTAGAGAAGATTATTTGGACTAACTCATACACTGGCACAATTTCTAAACCTACATGCTCTTGTACTATGTTAAAGACATTTCTATACTTAATGTTTCACAATAATTTGTTCATTGCCTGTTGTTTGATTAGACAATGAAGAACCCAGAACATGTAATATCATCACAATGGGTTCAAAATTAATCTTTAAAAGAAAGTGGGGAAATTGCCAAAACTATTAGAAATATAAAACAGTTAAACATGGAAGTCTTATATCTGGATTATTTCTAAATATTTAAATATTTTCTTTACAATGTTTTTGGCTGAACAATGTTTCATTTTTAATTTGAGGAGACCTATGTTTTGTCTAATGGTGGTGGTTAATCTCACATATAATGATAAATACAGGGAACTAATATAAGATTTTTTTTCTGTTGTTACTTAATGTACAGAAAATACTACTTTTGGTGTAATAGTGCAATTTCAATTTGGATATGTTTCCAGTTCCTTTCATGTCTCTTTAAGAACTTTTAGAGTTCCTATCTTTTAGCAACTTAGCGAAGTTTGCATCTTATATTTGCAAGTAATTTAAAAGAAAATCTTAATGAACTTACATGTCTGTGGCACTTGTGTTTTCCTTGGGACACTAGTGAAAACTGTCACTAATCTGCTAGAATCTTGAAGAAAATGTCAGCATATGAACTAATCTATAGCAGTTCTGGACAACAAGAGAATAAATTTTAGCAAACACTCCACTATACTGTTGGCAAATTGAAAACTGTAACAACAAGGCTAAAAACATTACATTTAAGCTGTAGACTCTTTGACAAACTGTGTATTAACATAGCATGAGGGGCACTGTGAAGACATACCAAAAAGCTGTCACAGGAAGCTCAAAGAACTTTAGGCTTCAGCACTTTCTTCTCAAAAGGATATATGTAAAAGGTTACTGTCAGCCCCTGCTTCAAATTAAATAAGGAATGAGATTCAGGCTTGTCTCCCACTGTTCCACTTAGAACACTGAATATTTGCAAGCATGAGTGCATCTTAAAAGTGTAGTCAGAAGCCATGGGAATTTAAAGACATCCTTCAAGAGCTGTTCTCATACAGGCAGCCACACAATAACTGACTATCCGCCAATATCTGTATTTAAACTTCCTTCATTAAGTATAAGTTGCTTCTTCAATAATTGTATTTATAATAACCTTCATGTAGTTTTAATGAAATATTTTAGAGACTCAATTGTAAGGAATTTATAAATAATTTGTAAATAATATTTGTTTCTTCCCTTCTGTTTTACATCGTTTTTGTGGGGAAAAAAAAAACTTAACTGATTGTGTAGAAGACCAATTAATTGAAGAGTATTTTAGTTGGGCTTTTTTTAATTCCAATATTTATTATTGTATGTATTTCTTCATACTGATTCAAACATAACTAAGGCATTCGCACATGCAATTCTCTGCACAAATAATAAGTGTTATGAAAGAAGCGTAAGACTTCAATGTATTAATTCAAACATAACTAAGGCATTTACACATGCAATTCTCTGTACAAATAGTAAGTGTTATGAAAGAAGTGTAAGACTTCAATGTATTAAACTACAAGTATATACTTGCTTCATTTGATGCCCCCTTCAGCATATGAATAAATCTTACGGCAATTAAACTCGTATTACAGAATATTGTTGTAGATACTTGTTCTGGTTCAAGCCCAGCCAGCAACTCAGAGCAACGCAGCTGCTTGATCACTCCCCCCACTTCTTCCTCCCCCCAGTACCGGAGGGATGGGGAGGAGAATTGGAGGAATGTAACTCCCACAGGTTGAGATACCAGCACTCCAGTAACTAAGGTATAATACAAACCACTACTGCTACCAATAATAATGATAAGAGGAATAACAAGGGGAGAGGATGCAGTTGCTCACCACCTGCCCGCCGACACCCAACCTGACCCAAGCAGCAATCTGGACGTTCCGGGTGACTCCCCCCGATTTATATACTGGTGTCCTGGGTTCAGCTACAGCAGTCATTTTTTTTTCTCCTTCTTAGTAGCTGGTGCAGTGCTGTGTTTCTGACTTTCAGTCTGGGAACAATGCTGATGACACCAATGTTTTTAGTTGTTGCTAAATAATGTTTACTCTGACCAAGGACTTTCTCAGTCTCATGCTCTGCCGGGGAGGAGGGGAAGCCAGGAGGAAGTGGAGACAGGACACCTGACCCAAACTGGCCAAAGGGGTATTCCATACCACAGCACGTCATGCCCAGTATATAAACTGGGGGGAGTTACCCGGAAGGCCCAGATCGCTGCTCGGGTCTGGCAGTAGTGGTTTTATATTGCACCTTAGTTACTGGAGTGCTGTTATCTCAACCCGTGGGAGTTACGTTCCTCCGATTTTCCTCCCCATCCCTCCGGGAGTGGGGAGGGGAAGGGAGATCTGGGGGGGGGGAAGTGTGCGAGCGGCTGCGTGGTTCCAAGTTGCTGGCTGGGCTTGAACCATCACAACTGGGAATGACTCTAAGAAGCAGCTAATTTGTTGCTTTTTATTTATTTTTTTTTAACCAGAAAAGTGTACATGCAATGACTCTTTGAATTTTACCTGACACAGTCTAATCACACATGACAAGACATGGTATATGCTATTTCTGCAACATAACTTCAGATATCATTTCTGAGAAAAAAAGTTCAGAGTGAAAGCTGTTGTTTTTTCAGCTGCAGACAGTGTTTGTCAAGGTTAATATTTAATACAACCTGTTCATGCTGCTTTACATAAGCCTTTGCAGAATCATTAGAAATAAGGCATTATGGTAAGTAAGTAAGCCACTCTATTTATATGAACTCTGCCTCCTTGAATTGTTGTTCAAATTACAAGATGTTTATTGCCATTATGATGAAGTTTTTTCTTTGTTTGTTTGTTTGCATCTGGGCAGCTGTCCAACAAAGACCTGAGATGTGTAAGAGAGAGGCAATTACATAATGGTTATAATTCAGACAGATGTCTTTTCAGCCCTACATCTGTCTAAGTAAAATAAAGCAAGACTCTCTAAAATCAACTGTAAGGAGAGATAGATAACAGCTGGGTCTTGGTACAATAATGTCATGTTCTAGGAGATATTAGTCTACAGAATAAAGCATAAAGGAAGATGATAGCTACTTTCAAAACAATAATATGTTATGGAAATGTGTCTATTTGCCTGTTACTAACTGTTTCAGTAAAGTCAGTAAAAGGTGAATAACTTGACAAGATTCTAAATAAAGTTTTGAAAGGAAACTTATGCTAAACACATCTTTCTCACCATGTTACCTGACCGATGAATATAGTAAGTGCACTAAATATATAATTTATTAGTAGCAAAAACTAAATATACCAGAAGAAAAATAATAAAAAACTTCTTAGTAGCATATGATGGACAAACTTAGAGGGTGGAAGGGCCAATTTGATATTGATAAATTTATAAACTTTCTCTGCTTATATAAATGTCCAGACCTCTGATATCTTAAAAAAGATACTTAAAATTCAGTATGTTTCAGAGAAAAGATGATCTAACATGTCAAGAGGGCAGGCACACCACTTGTTACCACCTAAGCATACAGCTCAGTCTCCGTCTACTCAAATGCCATGAATTATATGGACACAGAGCACAATCAAGAAGCACTAAGAAACAAAACCCAAAGCATACATGTTCTCCTGGTTACTCTTGATACACATATGGTCTGAAGTCCAAATGAAATCCTCTTGAACATTATTCATTAGGCAGTCCAGAATACAGGCATACCTGCACACACATACAATTAGACATGGTACTCACCTTCTTTTATCCAGGTATAGGTTCTGCTTACAGCTACCAAAAATGCAGTCCCAGGAATGTGAGGCCAATGCAACGTACCAGATGAAACTAGCCTGGTGGATGAGATTCCAACAATGAAATGTGACACATATATCACCAGAGCAATTTCACAGTGTGGAAAGAAGATGTGTTTGCTCTCATAGTGAAGAAAAACAAAATGAAAGTGTGTCTAGTCCATCTACAGAATTGTTACCACAGAGAGCTAAAAATGTACACTGTGGCAGAGATAAGAGGTTTTCCTTATGTATTCCTAACAGTCTAATTGATGAAAAGACATCTAAAATCCTGTACTGCCAACACACTACCCAAAATTCTCTTTTCTGAAAAACAGAATTGGGTTGGTAAATTACTTGTAAATGACAGACATAAAAATGACAGAACAATGAAATGTTAATTCATTTGGAGCTCAGGCACTGAGCAACACTGCAACAACACTGGGCTGATACTCAAGAGAGGGTGAGCAGAGAGGGGTGCCCATGACCTTGCTGATTCAGCCAGACCCCTGGCTCTGAAGAAAGGAGAACAGAGCACTGATGGTCTTATGGGTCAGCCACATTTCAGTGATTGCCAGGCAAGTCCACAGAGATGAGAACAAGTCAGGAAGTCAAATCAGTGGGTCAGGATGGGACCAGTGAGGTATATGGCCAAACACAGGCATGACTCCAGCATAGCACAAGCAGGGACCAATGGTGAGGACCTAAGCTTAATTGTAGTTCTTGTGTGAACAAGGGGCTCACAAAGCTGCTCAAAGCTCTATTCACAGCAGCCTGGTTACATGTTGCATGGCTACACTGTATCAGAGCTGGCCTTGAGCGCAGCTAGCCCAGGCCCTTGTAGGCTTTGACAGGTCTTCTCCAATGGTATTTTTGGTATCTCTAACCCCTCTCCTTCAGAATAGGCTATGAAGAACTGTACACGACTGATTGGACAGATCTCCTTGACAATATGAGATACCTGAGTAACTCATAGGTATCTCCAGTGCTAACCGCTTTAGCATATGTAAGGAAGTGAGGAACAAATTCCATCTTACTTAAGACAAACACCATAAATTATAAAACAATTTGGGTATGTGTTTCTGTTGTGATGATATTCATTGCATGATCTGTTAGACCTTTTCTCCTTTTCAGTTATGTTAAATAGTTTATCACTTTTATGAGCCTGTCTTTAACTACCAGTCCTACCAAGAGCTCACCTTTGTAAAAGTCACAGCAAAAATATTTTCTCCTTTGCATCTGCATCTTATTTTTCCCTCTCTCTTGCATTCTTAATGTAATGTAATTAATGTAATGTAATGCCTGTCTGAAGTGATTTTGGCTCCTTGTTTAGCATGTAGGGTTTACTAAAGACATGACACAAAATACTGTATTTCATCAATCAGACACTCCATGAAGAACACTTCTTTCCTCCATCCTTTTTTGCAAAAGGACTCTAACTTTTAAATCAAACACTTGATCACTATTCATAACATTTGAGAGTCATTTGGTCTAGTGATTTTCTCTACAATCATCCTTTAACCTATTATTGCCAGATAAGTTGTGTAAAATGAAAGGGTAACAAGAACATTTATTATTATGTAGATGAACCATGTACATTTAAATGGATGCATATAGCACAATTATTCTGGGGCTTCGATTTAGTAAGTTACAGATGTATTGGTGTAAGTACACTGGCTGTTATAAGTGATGGTTGGCAAAAGTCATTGGAGCTCCATTGTTGCTTCAGTGATTTATACATCTCAGGATCTAATCTAGTATTTTTGAATTTTGAATAACATTTCTTTGTGTGGTAGATTTATTTTTTTTTTAAATATGACATGTAGAGCAGTGCAAATGCATTTGCAGTTCAAATGTAACATGATACATATCTAAGATTATATCCTTATCTATTTGCTTGCTCTGCATTATTCTGGAAATCAATAAATTCATAAATAAAGCACCCTGTACAAAACCACATAAATCACAGTGAAAATGTGGTGGCTGTTGTGTGCATTATATTGTTTATGCTTAGTTTTCTACAAGGAATTTTCTATACAAACAAATAGCATTTATTTTTGTCAACACAACTTGGCTGTATATTTTAGATATATGTATACATACATACATAATGGATATGTGTATATATATGTGTATATGCACGATTGTCCTGGTTTCAGGTGAGATAGAGTTAATTTTCTTCCCAGTAGGTGGTACAGTGTCATGTTTTGGATTTAATATGAGAATAATGTCATTAACATGGTAATGTTTTAGTTGTTGCTACACTAGTGCTTTCCCTAAGTCAAGGACTTTTCATTTTCTCATGCTCTGCCAGTGAGGAGGTGCACAATAAGCTGGAAGGCAGCATAGCCAGAGCATCTGACCTGAACAAGCCAAACTATTCCATGCCGTAGAACATCATGCTCAGTACGTAAACTAGGGGTACTTGGCCGGAAGGGGTGATTGCTGCTCAGACAGGCTGGATATCAGCAGCAGCTGGTGAGCAATTGTATTATGCATCATTCATTGTTGGTTTGGCTTTTTGTTCTTTTTTGGGGGGAGAGGGGAATTATTCCTTTCTCCCTCTCTCTCTTTCTTCTTCTTATTATTATTTTGTTTTTATATTATTATTATATTTTGTTTTATTTCAATTATTAAGCTGTTCTTCTCTCAGCCCACAGGTTTTCACCTTTTTCCTCCTCATGCCATTGGGGAGAGGAGGATGTGGATGAGCAGCTGCCTGGTACTTAGCTGCTGGCTGATCTTAAACCATAAAAATTGTGTATGTCATTATATGTATTTATATGCAAAATACAGTGTGAAGGTTAATAAAGGTAGTATAACTATGTCATTGTAGACATATGAAGCATAACTTGGAATATAGCTGTTGTAGATCAGACAAATGGTGCTTGTAAATTAACATGCTAAATGAAAAGTCATGCTTTATTTGATGGAAAGGTATCCATATTACAGAAAAAGCCAGCAGAACTGACAACCTAGTTGCAGTTTCCACAAAGACACCTGAAGATTAAATGAGCTGAAGGACAATACAGATGCAGAGCTGGCCCCTGGAGAGAAAATAAGACAATGCCTGGCTTGTTTGCAGAGACTTCAACTGCCACTGCACAACTTGTATTTTCGATGTCTGGAAAATAACTAGCAGATTTAATTCCATAGTTGCCTTGATCCTGCATCTTTCATAAACATACAGGGTAGTTGAAAAAGAAGGCTAGGGAAGACCCAGAACAATTCACTCCAGGCTATTTTGCTACTGATCTAGGCAGAAAAATTCACATTACTATGTAAACTAAAATCAGTCTATGCTAAGGGCACATATTTACCCATTAAAATGTTACTGGTTGGATTAATCATTCCTGATAGTAATTTAAGTTGAAATGGCACTAGAGAAGGAAATTGATAAGTAGATATTCTGACAAATCTTTAATCAAGGTCACTGCGTGCAAATTATAATGACCATATCTCAGTGCTGTCTGCATTTGTCACTAGATTCTATGACACACTTGACTATAAACTGATCTTGACAGCAGAAGAGAGTTCTAACTAAAATCAACAAGGACGATGGTGACTGGAATAGCAATCAATTTCACACAATCAATCTTTAATTTGTTAAAGCTGAAAATGTGCATAAAAATTTGGTATTCTCAGCTATAGGCAAAAGACTAAACATTTTCTGAACTTCTACTTTGCAATTCTTTCACCTTTTTTGATTGTTTCAGCTATTGCTTTTCTTTCTTTTTTTTTTTTTTGCTCCTTTCATACCAGTACTTATGTTTTATATGTGTGTGCACATTCCAGGTGTATCATGCAAAAGTAGTGATATCTCCTTGTTCTAGTCACATGTGTAACTATCACTTAATTCAATAGGAACACTATACTCTTGTTTCATGTGAATAATTTAAATGTGACTTGTAGCTACATCTTTTCTATGTGTTTTACAGGAAAAGCTTGAATGCATATTTGCTAGTACTGCCGTTAACAACAGTGGAGTGAAACTCATGAGTTTTGATTCTGTTTCTCTGTGAGTTTACATAGCCATAATTTGGTTTTAGTTGCCTTGTAATTTTATTCCTCAGTTATATCACCAGAACCTCACTGGCTTTGAGGATGTGACCTGGATATGTGATCTCATTATAGGAGGTGCTCATGACACAGAAATTTTTCATAAAGACAAAATCTGCTCACTATCTACTTCTCTGAGATATTACCAAGGGCTGAACCTGGTAGGCTGTGGTTTTAAGAGAGAGGGTTTTAAGAAAACCTAAATGTTTTCTCAGGCAGGGATTTTCAAAAACCTTGAAGATTTTAGACACACATATCTCATTGAACTGGATAGGATTTAGTTGTCTACTGCCTTTGGACTACTCTGAAACTTCACGAATTATTTATTGGTGAATTTAGATGGGTTGCATTGATGTGGTTATGACAAGATTGCTGTGAGGATGGTGTCCTGGGTTCAGCTGGGCTTAAACCACGACAGGTGGATATGACTATATGGTCATACTATATATAATCATATATACCTTTAATAAATGACTATAGCACATGAAGGTTGAGAGACATTTTATATTTCTGTAAATAAAAACAGTATATAAAATTTCATAGGATTGAAGATTCTTAGAGTGGTTTGGGTTGGAAAGGACCTGACTTTGAACACTGCCAATGATGAGGAATCACAACTTCACTGGGCAACCTGCTCCAGTGTCTCAATACCCTTGTCCTAAAATATTTCTTCCTTAAATACGTTCTAAATCTACCCCCTCTTAGTTTAAAACCATTGTCCCTCATCCTGTCACTACAGTCATTGACAAAAAGTCTTTCTGTGTTTTTCTTATAAGTCTCTTTTATATATTAAAAGGCAACAACCAGGTTTCCCTGGACCCTTCTCTTCTCCAGGCTGAACAACCCCAACTCTCTCAGCTTTTCTTCAAAGGAACAGTGTTCCAACCACCTGATCATTTTTGTGGCCCTCCTCTGGACTTGGTGCTGGGGTCCCTGGAGCCAAATGTAGTACTCCAGGTCTTATGAGAGTGGAGAGAGGGGGAGAATCATCTCCCTCAATCTGCTGCCCACTCTTCCTTTTATGCAACCCAGGATATGGTTTGCTTTCACAGGCTGCAAGTGCAAATTTTCAGCTCATACCCATTTTTATACCCACCAAGATCCCTACTTCCTTCTCCACAGGGCTGTTCTTGAACAATTCATCGCTCAGAGTGTATTGATATTGGGGATTGCCCAACCCATGCATAGGATGTTGTACTTAGACTTGAACTTCATGAGGTTTACATGTGCTCACTCCTCAAGCCTGTCAAGGACTCTCTGGATAACATCCCTTCTGTCTAGCATATCAAACCTCACCACTCAGCTTTGTGTCAGCTGCAAACTTGCTGAGGGTGCACTCAATCCTGCTGTACATGCCATGGGATTAGTATGGACCCAGTATGGGCCCTGAAAGACACCGTTCTTTACTGGTTTGCACTTGGACATTGGGCTCTTGCCTATGACTCTTTGGATGCTGCCATCCGGCCAATTCCTTATCTGTCTAACAGTTCACCTATCAAACCCACATCTCTCCAATTTTGCAGCAAAAATGTTGTGGGGTATCACATCAGAGGCCTCACTGAGGTCCAGATAGATGACATCAGTTACTCTTCCTTTATTACCAATACAGTCACTCCATTGTAGAAGGCCACCAGATTAGCCATGTATGCTTTGCCTTACATGCTAGCTTGATTTGCTTTTACACTCATGATCCATAAAACAGTAAAAGCCTAGCCAAAGAGTAGTAGTGAGGACTCAGAAGAAATAAACAGTTGAAGAGAGAGACAGGGAGTGAAATACCCACAATATTTGGAGGGTATCTGAACTTACATTTAATACTTGATCCTCAGCAGAAAATACAATATGAAAAACAGTAGTAAGAATGAAAACAGATGGAATTAATTTCACAATTCAGAGCAACCTGTTACTGAATTGGAATGGAAGAAACACTGTGCAGCAGAAAACTTGAGTATGGGATGATACTTAAATTTGACAGTAATTACATACCTTATGGCTATAGAGATTGCTAAATATAAACTATTATTTTCATAAAAATACAACCCTAAGAAATGTTACCTGCTTTGGAGATGATTAGAGGGATATGCATGTAAAGAAATGGCTAGTAACACTCCTAGACCACTACATCAGTCCTGGATAGACATTTGCAGGGCCCTACTAGATGTAATGCCAGACCTGTCAATATTTTGAAATTTAAAAAGCGAGCCAGATTTCTGGACATGCAGCTGCCTGGTCTGTTTTGAAGGACCAGGATTCCCTCCCCATATTCCTATCTGGGAACTCTTGGATTTAAAGCTGCTTTTGCAGACTTTATTAAACAATTGATCCATGTAAAGCACAGTGTGTCATAATGGTTCTGGCCATATCAGACTGATTGCAACTCCATGCTTGGAGTCCATCATGTCTGGATATTTCAGACTTCTCTTGTTTGTGTACTTGGTGTCTGAACCTAGGTAGATACTCAGATGCCTGGATGCCTGGTTTTCTGCAAGTGAGCATACCAAACACTAAGTGGTTGGTATGTTCTGGAAACATTTGACTCATACGGAGTAAATCTTCACAAATAAATTTCAGTGGATTTAGCTTGGGGCCACTTATCTCGGATTTCTGGACAATCAGCAGCATGGTGTGAAAGAAGGACAGTTCCAACCCTAACTGGACTACTAGCCTTCTGGAAATCTCAGGCAGATGGCAGGATCCCTGGGATTAGTTAGTACTCCTGCAAAGTTAGCACAAAAATTGAAAAGAAAAGTGTAAAGGATAGAGGCCAAAGTACAACATGAGTTAAGGCTTGAAGTTCACATATTAACCAGTTAGTGCCTATACGTACATAAGGAACAGATTATATCCAGCTGTAACAGTAGTAGCCACAACACCACAGTGGGTAGCCTTAATCCTAGAGGTTCCTTGAGGACTATTTTGAAGCCTTATCATCAGCCTTCATAGAATCATCATAGAATCATAGATTTTCCCAGTCCTTCTCTTTGCCTCCTGTGACTTGGGTGGTGTGGCTGGAGCCCTTGCTGGTAAAGACTGAGGCCAAAAAGTCATTGAATACCTTGGCCTTCTCCATATGCTGGGTAACCAGGCCTCCCATTTCCTTCCAGAGGGGGCTTATGCTTTTCTTAGTCTTCCTTTTACCACCAATGTATCTATTGATAATGAAGCTTTTCTTGTTGCCCTCGAAGTCCCTGGCCAGCTTTAGTTCTCTCAGGGGTCTAGCTTTTCTAACTCATATTGCTCAGACAATTTCTCCATATTCCTCCCAGGCTACCCATCCTTCCACCCTCTGTAGGCTTCCCTCTTTTTTTAGAGTTTGTCCAGGAGTTCCTTGTTTGTCTACACAGGCCTCCTGGCATTTTTCCCTGATTTATTTATACTATGCATAAGTGTAACAAAGGCAGCAATAGTGTTCTCATAATGAAAATTGCAGTGAGGTTACCACTTTAAGTAGGATATATTTAAAAAGTCTGAAATATTAATGTTTCTGATTGGAACATATCAAGGTCATAATGGAGCGTAACATGCTAGTAAAAGACTAGAGTAAATAAAGCTGGAGATGACCATAAACATCATTCCCTAATACAAGAGCAATACCAATAGAAAACCAAGATTTTTATCAAATTTCTTTTGGATTTTATATTAAGAATTAGCGTAAGGCTTTTGAATGACTAGGTCTTCCAGGTGTGAATGATATTCAGCTTTATGTGGTCACACTTATTAAAATATGTCACCCAGTGTCTCAGTAATGTCTGCCAACCTGAAACAGAATATAATGAGAAGAATGTGTAATGAATACTGGTTATTATAAACTGTATATAAATAGTTTACTAAATTAAGTGAAGATATATTTTGCGACCTCCCTTGTTTGTTCAAGTACTGCAAGTAAAATTTATGTTTTTACCAAGGACATGCTTGATAAAGTGTCCTCTCTAGATTATGAAGTGATTTGGTCAGTATGAATAACTCAGCTTTTGTAATCGGTACAAATTAGTATAAAACTGGTACCTATCTATGCTGTGGCATAGATGTTACTTGCTATGACAGGACAGGGATGATGATGGACTTCAGGAGAGCAGACTTAAGCTCTGAAATTATGGAAAATACAATGTGAAAATCATATATATAGCATATTATAAAAATACAATAATATGAAATGGACTCAATTTATGAAATAAGTTCCATCTTCCTTTTTCAGGTATTTATCCCTGATTTTCAACTTGATATGCCCTTCCACATACCTTTTTTTTTTCTGAAGTCTGGCCTAGATTAGTCTACTTCCAGGCTTTTTGAGGTCATTTACTGCTAATGAAGAATACATTGTATTACCTTGAAATGCTCATTTCATCTTCTGCAGAGTGAAGTAAGGCAAAAGAAATAACTGAAAGGTACGTTCAAATGTTTAAGTCAATGTGATTAGAGTTCACAGGTTGTCTATCTCCAAAAATCCATTTCATGTATAAAGGCAAAAGTTTTACAGAGTGAATACACAAGCGACCTGTAATTCCTTTGTGTGTGCTGTCTATGAGACTACTGAGAACATTCTGCACTTTAATATAGTATTCATAAGCTTTCATACAAAAAGTCCACTTCAGATCTATGTAAGTTTTTATATTTAGAAGCTTCAACTATTCCCCTAGATGTTCTGCTGAATATTTAGGACACAGGAATAATGGGAAGATGAGACTTTGGGAGAAAATGGGCTTTAGTCCTCCTTCAATACATTTATTCCTATATTTCATCATCAAAAAAGACCAACAACTTTTTCTTGCAGCAAACTTGTAGGAATATCCATGAAAAAGTTGAGTCTGTCCAGGAATGGGCAAAAGAATTTGAGGAGCAAATAATCAAAGTAGTAGCAGAAGCATGAACACAAGCTTAAAATACTTCCTTCTTCCCCCCCAGAAAAAGAAAATAATAAAAAACCCCAACAAAACAAAACAAAAACCAAACAAACTCCAAACAACCTAAACCAGAAAACTACAAACAAACAAACAAACAATCAAACTCCTTTTATTTCAATAACATCTTGTCTTTGCTGTCAAAAAATAAAAACTGGAGTCCAGCACAGAATCAAGAGGACTTTGATCACTCCTTGTTTATGACAGTTTACTTATAATCTAATAGGAAGTAAAGATTCAGTAAAATAAAAATTAGAGTAGAATAATCACAGAGTTAAAGAGCCGTTAAGAGAAGAGCACAGAAAACACAGTCTAAAATGAGACTTTTAGCTGTGTCTTCCCTGCAACTGCACAAATTCCCTGGCAGTCTTATCCCCAGTTCTGCAGATTCATGACTTCCACATACGTAGAAATTCCAGTTCTAAGTTTTATTACACTTTCTTCTAAATCACATTTGCATTATTTATGTAAACCATTTTTAATCTAGTATTAACATCTATTATTGATAGACCCAATTACAAATCTAGGAGTCAACATACATCTAGTATTGTCATTTATTTTGCTGTAAATCAATGGTCCACCTCATTCCATTTTTTATAGATGCATTTTTTATTTTGCATTAGGAATCCATCTAAAGATTTTTCAGATTCAGTGAAAAGGTTACTTACTGAAACTTCCAAAAGAAAACAGAAATAGTAAAAATGATCCTTACAGGTGCTAACAGTAGGGACATTTTTATGTTACATCAGAAAAGAAAAAACTACTGATCAGTAATTGCAAGCATTTTCAATCCTAGTATCCATCTCGAGTTGTATTAAAATTACCTGTTTTGAACTTGATCCCCCTTATCTTTACACTGGAGTGAAAGTATCAGCAATCAGTCAGACCTATTTGGCTATAATACCTAAACATTTCAGATGATTTTACATTAAAATGCACTCAGTTGACTGAGGCAAAAATTTTATCTTTGAGTACTTAAAATATAATTTCAAAATCAATTTCTAGAGGAAAATGAACACATTTATCTTTGCTATGCTTAAATGGTATGGCAATGTTGCTCTGTGGCTTTAGCACTGTATATCCTACCTGTCAAAGGAGATATCAACTGTGGTCTACTCAATCAAATTCATCTTTTAAATCTTTATTAATATAGATAAAATTTAGAACTACCTGTTCATCCAAACTCCTGCTATATCCCAAATAACTATCTTCCATTTCAGATTGAGATTGCTTTCTTTTAAAGGAAAAACACTAGTGACAAGAATTAGATATGCAATCCATTTATTTATGCACATATAATTTATTTATTTAATATTTAATGCACATAAGCATTAATATTCCCCAAATACAAATTTCCCAAATACTACAGGAAACAAAGAAAAGAAAAACATATTTTTGTTAACAATCTCCTTTTTTTTATTTTTGTTTTTTTTTTTTAACATACTTCATTTTTTTTGTTTTGTGTCTTGCTAATTGTGTGATGCTAAACAGCATGGATACTAGTGGCCTAGTGCCTGAATGCCTTCTCCAATCCTATTTTATTTACTACAGATTTACAGCTTAATTAAAAAACCAATAAATCCAGTTCTTCAGTGGTAGTATACACATAAAAACAATCACACTTCTTATCTGAGGTCTTAATTCAGCATCATCTTGAAGGTTAGTAGTTCATTTAATGTCCACTCCTAAACAGAAGAGCTATAATGTCGACCAGCCCTGGCCATATTTAATGATGTATTTTTGGATAAGTACTCCTACTAAGCAATAGGAATATAAGCTGAAGCTGTGACCAATGTATATCAACACAATTAAGTAATATAAATCTAACCATAAGTATAACCCTTGTGCCTAACGATGTCTAAAACTTTGGAAGAGTAATTCGAGACACACTTGAAATACCATATGGAAAGGTTAACTTGATGTTTAAGTGACAGCACAAATACATCCTAAATGCCATAGCAATGGCAGTAACATGGAATTTGCGTTATGGGAAAAAGCTAGAATGATCAGTAATTGACCAAAATTTAATAGATAAAGATGCAGAAGAAGGGTTTTATAACGTCTGTATTACCCATGAAAAGAATTACTAATAAATATAAAACTTCAGGTTTTTTGAGTAGCTAGGTGTATAGGAGATAGCAGCTATGCTAATGCTAGAGTTATTATAAACCATCTGGAGTTTGTTGCAATGATGTTGTAGTGGTAATTTGATATTCTCATTTATGTTTGGAAAAGTGAAATGTGCAGATTAAGAAAGAAATTAGACAGTCTCACTCCAGCTTCTTTATGTGCTTTCCATTGAATTAATCACATTTACTGAAGTAATTTGTGATTCTTTCTAATTTCCTCACCAGATCCCCATTATCAGTTATTTGTCAAAACAAAGTAGGTTTTACGTCTGAGACAGAAGGAAAATACACAGGAGGGAAAAAAACTTAGTTTGTTAGTACATTCCTTTACCTCCTTTTACATTAGAACTTTGAAATTTTTGGAGCCTAAAAGATCACATAATCAGTGAGGACAACTCACTGCATTACACAAGCAAAAGTCTTCTGGGCAATAATTCCTTCATTCATAACTTCTTCTTGAGCCCAAATATTAGAAGGATGGTGGGTTTAAATATGAGGACTTGGAGTAATGGAGAATGTATACTGTTTAACCATTATGAGCAAATGGTTAAATATCTTCATAATTTAAAATACACACTTTATTTTTAAACTAAGATGGGTTTTTTAACTATCATCTTCCATCTCATTTATATTGCTATTCTTTTGTCTGATAGGTTAAAGTTCTGTCTAGTATCAGAAGTTTTCCTAAGCAGGTAATTACTGAGTGTGATCAAATTACCAATTAATAATATCTATTAAAGCTGAGTGGTTTGAACTCCTTTTATCTTCTCCTGTAAGGCAGAGTTTCTAGACTTCAAAAAATTCTTGCACACCTTTCATGAACCTTTTCTAATTTGTAAATAGTTTTTCTAAAGCATAGACACAAGAAACCAAATTTCAGATTTTTAGTAAGGATCTCATAAAATACCTTTGAAGGTAATGACTTCTTCTTTTTCTAGTCAGTAACTCTTGTTTTATCTAGCCCAAAAGCTGCCTTTGTTCCATTATCTGTACCTTCGAGTGTAAAGTATTCCCAAACCTGTTTTGCCTTACAGGTGTGACCACACTCTCATACTTGAACAACGTAACAATTACCTTTTTATACTATTAATGTGATTCAGAAAAAGTGTAATTATTGTGGGATGAGGAAAAAATCTGATAACACCTCTCCTTACCAAACAAACTGATTTCTTAACCAGAAAAATAGTTTTGAGTTGTTACATTGTTGTGTTCACAACAGCTGTGTATTTTCCTTAGCCCAGTATCTTCAGGAAGAAGAGCTGTGTTTATTTCTAAGTTTGTATATTATCTAATAGTATATTTGTATATGTTTTACAGAGTTAGAACTGACAGTTTCTACAATGTCCTTTCTGTTTTACAGTGAAAGATACAGGTTGGGGAAAAAGATATATTTATTTATTTTTTTTTTAAGTAAAAGTTTAAATGTGCTGTAGAGAAAACAAAGATTTAGAGTTATGTGCAATTAGTTTCAGATACTTTCTCTTTAACAGATATGTACTGTCTTAGCTACTGGCAGGCTGAGGAATAAAGGTTTATAGAGCAGATTTTCCTGTGAGACTTGGAGAAGAGAGAATTCATTATTCACAGAAACATTTTCTTCGTAGGCATATATTACAACCTTCAGAGTACATGTCTGTTTTTATTTGCTCTCAGCTCTGGAAGCCAATAGCTAGCTCAGAAGTCCATGTGAGGAATTAAAAGTGTAAGAAGAATAAAATACTTGAATGAGGACCCCCCCCCTCCCTTTTTTTTTTCCTAAACATGACTGCAAGGTGAGTATACAACTTATCCTTCTTAGTGCATCAGTTCATGGTGCACCTGGGACTGACATTTACAATTTCAGCAACTATTCTAGTTGGCCTTGGTTTTCAGTTGTCTGCAAAGGGCTTGACTTCTGACTTTTTCTCTTTCTTCCTGCTTACTGAAACTGCCCTTTTCATTCTCCCATCTCTACTATGATTCTGAGGCCGCTCAAACATTTCAGTAATAATGTTGCAATGAAGGCATAATATTATAGCTAACCCATTCTGTTTATTTGGACTTCAATGGTTTCAGAGCAATAGCACAATAAATGTCCAAATTTGGTACATTATCCATTTTGGGGAAAGATCAAGCAGGTACAAGGTATAATGATATGGTGATAGTCTTTGTGCTCTTATAGTAGCAGTTAAAATGACACATGGGAATGTGTCCTAAAATCAGTTATAAGATATAAGAAAATGAAGTGATACTGCAAAGTGGATTAAATTTTGCTAAATAATATTGATTTTATTGACTTGCTTATAGACTTTAGTGAGGGTGAGAAACTGGCTGTACTATTCCTTTCTATTGGAGAGATAAACTGAACAGAGTCTGATGATTAAACCATATTCTGCTTTCAAATTTTTTCTGAACCAGTCCTCCAGATTTAAGTAATGTTAGCATAAATGGATGACCTTCTCACAAGTTCAGTTAAAACAGTATAACTTCACACAGAACCAAAAAGATGACGAAAAGCAGGTCAGTAAAACTTTGGACTTAGTTTACCAACACCTGTAGAGCATCTTGGAAATAAAAGCTAAGAAGTATTATAGTAAAAGGGGGTAAGTGAGACCAAGACATTTCCACAGTATGCTTCCTAAACTATGAATAGATGCAGCTCATGCCAGTACCTAGACCAAAAAAGTTGCTGTAAGTATATGAAATATTTCTCATTCTCTCACAAAATAATATTTTTCAAGCCAGAAAAATACTTTCTCTTTTCAATTTTATTAAAACTTTTTTCCATTTTCAATTAAAACCCCTGAGTTGTGTGACATTACAACCATATTTCAGTTGTCTGGTTTTCTGGATAAAAATAAATTGCTGTTAAAAGTCACTATTTTTACCAAAATAAATGTTTATTACTCAAAGTAATTTTAGAAATAAAAATAGTTTAAATAATGTTGTTCTTCATTTTAAAAGGAAAAACTAAAATATAACTACAAGATTAAAATTGCTATACACTATTTTTCATTTTCTGCCCTCAAATTAACTAGTTTCCTAGTAACTTCCATTAAAAATCACAACAATCCAAATGTTCAATTTTCTGTGTCTGATTGAACTCACTTTGTCAAGCGGAATTTACCTCTATAAAATGCAAAACGGATTCTGCCTCTTTCTGAATATCAGGTAATAACAATACTTTAGTACTTCTTTTTAGATATGAAAGCAATTTTTTTTTTAGAGTTCAAATAATACAAAGAACCTGGCAAGAGTAATATGTATCTCTTCATTTACTGAGAAATGGGAAGTCATAAGTGAGGGAAAAAAAAACCAAACCCAACAATAACTGCCCCTCCCCAGTCAATGAAAATAGTAAAAACTTTAAATTCCACTAGTGAAATCTTCAGGTATAAAGTAGGTGCTGCTTTCTTCATATTTTTTTTTTTATTTTATTTTGCTTTTACACATCATAAATAAAATCTCAGCATTGTATTAGACACTAACTCCATATGCTCCCTAATAGAATCAGTTTATAACCTTTACAAGTCAGCACTGTTTTCATATTTAGGTTTAAGTATGACATTTTTAGTCATCCTCATTATTATCAAAGAATATTTATATTTTATAAAGGAATAGATTTGAGTGGGAATTCCTCATTACAGTAAATGCAACTTTTGATATATTTTGTTAACTTTGCTAAATTTGAAGAACTTAGCCACTGATATAAGAAACTCAGTATGTTGTGCAGTGTGAAATACAGAACCGACCTAAAGTTTGTATTTAGAAAAATTTAATGTATACATGTGATTTTGAAAAAAATAATGGCTGTTTTGATTAACGTTGCTATGAGTAAAGATCATAACAATCATATGCAGAAATAAAGATAAATAATACCCTAGACTAGAGAAAAGATAGCTAAATTCAATAGAGGCTTTGAAGGATCAAAAGTGGTTAGAAATCTCAAAAGCCTGTTAATGTGATGTTTGCTTTTTACTCTGGTCTATGCTATACATAAAATATCATTAAAGATTTGATGGACTTGACAGAATTTGGTCTTTTCCAACCTTAATGATTCTATGATTCTTTATTCAATAATCAGAATTAAATATCATGAAAATTTGAATCTGGAATGATATTTATTTAATTTTCACTTCAGAACATTTGTCTGTCTCAATGCACCTACACAGAAGAACCAAGATCTGATATATTGTGTTAAGTTCATAATTTGCCCTGTCTTACAGTTTTTTTCACCAAAGCCTGTCCCATTTGTTACTGTCACGTAAGAAATCTTGGAGACATGTGCACACCAGCTTCACTTGAGGTTGGTACAAATGTCACTCAGGAAGAAAACTTAAAAGTCCTAAATAAAATATAGAAAAAAGCTGTCAGGGTTCCAGATGCCTGTTATAAAGGCAAAAGGCAACACACTTTATCCAGCTAGAAAGCTGTCCCTAATTAAACTAGATTTTGAGAGAGAGCTTCCATAGAAAGTCAGAAGTAGCCCATTTTAGGCAATGAAGTTCTAGATGAAACAATTTTAAGTGAATTTAAGGCCATTTAAAGGAATCCAGTTAACTTGGTAAATATCTAGTCCAAACCAACAATTATTCCATTACGTTAAACTGAATACTAAAACAAAGCATATGTTTGCTTTACCATAGTGATCAAAACAATGTGCCAAATTGAATGGAGTAAACAAAGTCATTGCAAAACCTGATGAGGCATGTCAACTAAAGAATTATTAAACAACAGATGTTGAAAACCTGGGAAATGTGCATATGAATCATTGTACTGATTTATATCACCACGGTGAATTATAAATAACCCTAAACTTGGCTATTTATAATCACTAATCTGAATGTGCTTTCTATAAACTTATGTATCTGTCTCCTCTATGTAATTCAATTCTAAACTTTACCCAGTATCCTGAGTTATGTTTTTTCGTGAGGACTTAGTGAGATATATTTTTAAAAATGCACATCTGAGTTGAGGACTGTGAGATACAATATTAACTTTAAATATAGAAAGAGTAACATCATATTATAGAAACTGCAAAGAAACCTCCAGGAGATATGGAAATGTATGTTCTTCAGTAGTGGAACTCAGTCAAGTTGAAGTGTTGATGGAAAATAGCCCAGAAAACATGAAAGAAAACCTGTGGGAGATATTTCTAAATCAGCCTAGCAGCAAATAGTCAACACTGTAACTCTTTTAAAAGCCTGAGAATCCAAAATCTATAATTCTGGATTCCATAATCTAACCTAGACTGAGGCAGAACCATACCATCACTGGAGTATTGCAGACAGTCTTAGAGGAAACTAGCTTCAGTGTGCTGCAAGTTCTTATTCTACCTTCATTTACAGCCATAAGCAATACAAGTAATGAAAGAAATATGAACAACTTGAACAGGAACTTAGTAGGTATAGAAAGAATCAAAAGATGTATGAGCAGGTGCACAGACAATGCTGTAAGTTAAACAAGAGATTTAACTAAGCAGATACAAGGAAATGGATGAAACCATCTTTTAAGACAAAAGTCAGAACCAGAAAATAAGTTATGCTAAATTGAATATATGTTTAGCAAATGAAGGAAACTGTGCACATTATAACAGCAAAATTTTTCACTGGGTGAACAGAGGTGAAGATAGCAGACACTAGGGCAAACTGGGCAATTTATGTTAATGCAAATGTCATTTAATCTGTAAAACACAAAGGAACTAGGAGTTTCAGAATTTTCAGTCTCAGGAAAGCCACAGATTATCAGTGTACTACAGACAGTCTATGTCCATTTATAGTGAAAAGCACAGCATTTCCTTCTACTCCTATAAAGTAAAATACAGAAAACAGGAATTTAATAGACGATACATACTTCAAAAACCTCTACATTCATTGACTTTGGTAGCCAAAATTGTTAAACAAATTATGTGGGACTAGAAGAGTTTGAAACAAATACAAGGCCTCAGAAGGATCATAGGAGGGTTATCATTTTGATTCACAGATAAAACTTTTCGTATGCCAGGCTAAGAGTCCATGAGAGACTAGTAATGCAGATCCCTTCATTGTGCATTAATTACAAAGAAAACTGGGCACAAAGACAGAACAGAAATTCACAGACTTTAGGTAGCAAGTCTACAGACATATCTGCCTTGGCCTTCATAACAATTTCCCCAAGAAAATACCAAAAGTAAGATCTTTTACATTATGAATTAACAATGTTAAATTTAAGACAGAAAAAAAATCAAATGTTCTCCTGCCTGTTATATTCTTGGTGAATCATTGTTTCCCCTAAATTCAATGACCTATTGTAGAGGTCAGGATGTGCATATTGCTGTCCTGTGGCTGCCTACACCCTCCTGCTTTGAGCGTCTGGAATGTTCCTCTCCTTAAGCAATCCAATAGCTACCAGAAAGAGAGCGTGTTCTTCTCCCTGTTTACAGAGGGGTCCAACTTGCCCTTTTGCTTTGCTTGTCCACACAAGCCCAGAACACATATAAATATTATCAAATGCAGTAAAAAGCTATAGGAAGATTTTGACAATAGATTTGCACAATTAATATTAAACAGGTAGGGCTTGCTTAAATGTATTTCTTAGCATAATGATTTAATAGCTCGTTGAAAGACTAAACTAGCTTTAAAAAATTATTATCAAAATAAAAGAATAAGATGCTGTCAGAAAGTCCTTGTGATTTTTTTTTGAGGCACATTGGATGAAAATGAAATACTAATGACAACAAATTTAGAGATATGAAGATTTTTTTTTTTTGCATGTGTGTTAGATGGGTCTAACACTGTGGAATTGGGCTGTGGTGGCCCACCCCGATCAAGATAAAAACATGTATGTATTTGTGTTAGATGGGTCTAACACCCTGGAATTCATCTGTGGTGGACCATCCCAACCATCTAGACTGAGCGTGCACAGGAAAAAGAGCTAACAAGGCCACTCCTCCTGGCGCAGGCTGGCCCTGTGCATTGGGATGAGTAGGCCTGGGGTTCAAGAGAGATCAAGAAGGGGGCGTATCCGACTACCTTTTATGGGTGACCTTGCCTCCACAGGGATGGCTGCAAAAGTATGTGCCTGCCACCCCGTTTCTTCTCAATACACCTTGGAGCTGGCCTCCTGGTCATTGGACAAGTGTCTGGGTCGGTAAGAATCTGTGCCTAATCTATTCTTTGGTAGCCTTTAGTCATCTCTCTTTCTAGCTTGTTATATTTCTGGATCTTGTAATAAACTTTCTAGCAGTTTGGTGTGTGTGCGTGTGGCTTACGTTCCTTCTCCACCCAGAATTCTTTGATTCCTGGAACAGCATGCAACTTGACACCTCTACTAATATGTGGTATCATCCTGATAGAATCTGTGGCAGTGAGAACATAATTGTAAAGTTTCATGAAATTATAGAATCCCACGTTGGAAGTGACCTCTTGTAGACAGGGGTGACATTAGCCTTCTTCAAAGACTTTCCCAATCTCCACGACTTCTAATGATTATAAAAAGCAGCCTTGTAATGACGTCAGTCAACTCTCTCAACACACTCAGGTTGTCAGGGCCCATCAATTTGTAGGGGTCAAGTTCCTGTAATAATTCACATACCAACAGTTTCTTCACTGGTAGCAGGTCCATGTCTGTGTCAGCCAGGACTTGTGTTCCCAAGGCTTGAAGCTCAACATGCTGGTAAATGCAGAGGTGAAAAAAGTGTTGAGAACCTCTGTCTTTTCAGTGTTGTTTGTGACTAACACCCCTCTCCTGTTTAACAACAGGCTAATGTTTTACTTCTGTTTCTGCTTGTTGTTTACATACATGAAGAACTCTTTCTTGTAGTTTTTGACATCTCTGACTAATTTCAATTAAAGGTGAGCTTTTCCCTTTCTAACTGAACCTCTGCACACCTTGGCTTTACTCTCATAATTCTTAATAGGTATTCAGCAATTCCGATGGATTTCTTCGATGCTGATGCAAAAAGAATTAAAATAAACTATGTAAAGAAATTGAATTAATTAAACGATAAAGAACATTCATATAAAAAATTGATGAAATTGTCAAATTTCTTACCCATTTAACTTCAAAATAAGACCGTAAGGACAACACCCTTTCAAGTTAATCAAATATCAATAAATAATAAAGGACAAATGGCTGTCACTGTTCTGATAGATGATTTTTAAAATAAAGGTTCTTTTAAGGAAGTAAAATACCACATTAACAATTCTTATCTTAATTTGCAAACATGAAAAGATTGCATGTGATTGTTCACACTATAAATCAGTTCAGGGCACCAGAATACTGACAGTAAGAGAAGTTAAAAATAAATAAATAAAGGTCAGGTTCCCTGTGTTGGAAGTTGCAAAACAAAATATAGAGAAACATGTCATACCAGGAAATTGATGGAATACATTTTGGTGTGTCACAAACCAAATCTAACATGTTTTACAGCAAATAAGAAATTACTCTAAATGATGCATAGCCTTGAAAAAAGAAAGTTACAACTTTTCTTCAAACATTTCAAAATGATGATGATGATTGTGGTGGATCCCAAGAATTCCTTGCATAAAATATTACATAACTCTTGCTCAAACTCTGAATTATGACTACTTGGATTTGTTAAATCAGAAAATAACAATTTAAAAAGCCTCAGATGTTTCTTTATTCACAATAATTCACGACATTTGATTAGTTTATAAAACGATGCACTAAATAGAACAAACAATTAAGTGACTTTACTGTTGGACTGTTGAAAATAGTGAAAACCCAGCTGACAAGCTGTGTAGTGGATGGTTACATAATTCTGAGCAGTACACGTTAAAAAATATCGTCCTTGACAAATTGATTGCCACTAGTGATGGACTATGGTAAACGACCACAATCTAATTCTTGTGTACACGCACTTAATAGTGTCAGAAGTCTATATAGAGATACTATCAGCCAAAACATTTATAACTGAAAAACAAGGAAGGACAATGTATGAAATACACTGTCCAGGATGTATATAGAATTACTTTAGCAGATCTTCCAAAGACATATCTAAAATCCCTCATACAGTAGATAAGGGACTTACTTATTAGTAATCTTTTTCTTAAATATACTTTTAAGAAGTTTCTATGTTTATCTGGAATTGATTTTTTTTTTCCCCCCTGAGTCTTTGTTTCTGTGGAGTATGATTTGGGCTTTAAAAAAGAACTTTTCTGTCTATCACCTAGCAATGATTGATGTCTTCTACACTCTTTGTGGAACTGGGAATTTTCAAATCCATAACAACTGTTACTTTCAAATTGTTACTATTTCCCATCTCATTTTGTACTCTTTCTGAGCTACCTGTCTCTGGGACATTTGAAGGTATCATATTTCAGAATAGGTATAATCTCTACTGTAATCCAAAACCTTTTTCCTAGTCTCATTTTTTTTTTCATTAACTACCCTATTTTTTTTAACCCAGATAAATTAGTGTGTATTCATAAAATTATATAAAATATTATCTTTTAAAATGAATGGGAATCATCTCACTTCAAGCACAATGAAACAAGCTTCAAATAAAAAGATGGAATTAAGAAATACAATACTTTATTTGAGCAAATGTACTAAACTGTATTTTGTACAAATGTATTACAAGTAAAAAAAATTTGTGAGTATTTTGAAGCTTAAAAATGTATTTCCTATTTAAAAAAAAATGAGAAGACTAAATTACATTGACTTTTATTAAGAAACACCTGAAGCAGGATTCAAATATAAACATTGTTGTGCAGAATCTGTACCAGATTTCTGAACAAAATTCTCATCAAATTGTCTTACAAGGTCCTTATAGTAAAAAAGATCTAGTGATGTGACATTTCCAAACAGGAGATTGAAGTGACTGAGTTCCTAGGCTATAGGGAAAAAGACCATCAAACAAGCCAAAAGGAAAACAACAGCCATGTTGATTTAAGAAAGAATTCCTTACCAACCAGATATGGTAGTGATGACCTTAACCCAAAGCAAGAAGAATCGGTAGAGAAGAGCACAGTGTTCTCCAACTTGATAACTTACTCTAGCTGTTAATTTTCCTTCTGTCATAGAAAGACTGAAAAATAAACAGACATGAACAAAAATTGGAACCTATTAATTGATCTAGACAGATTTTTCATCTTCCTTAGCCACTCGGTGGCTTATGCGAACACTGAGAGTAGAATCAATTTTAAACACACATAGATAAAATACAAAATCAATTCTTTACAGAAACCAAGGTAGCATAAACTGCAATCGTTCAGTCCTGAAAACTGGATTGTTCTACCACATAGACCTTTCCAGAAACTTATGAAACTGCATCTGAAAACAACAACTTGTTCTCATTAGCCCTTCGAGAAATGGGTTTCTAACAGCCTTTAAGCTCAATTGGAACATGATGTGTATGAATCATCTTAAGTGTAAATCAGAGAAAACATCTGTGCTAGCACCTGCAAAGATAACTAACTAAGCTTCACATACCTCTAATGGTAATAAGGTCACAGGCTACAACATACTACCTTTAAGTTACTTATTCAAGTAAGTTTAAATTTCTGGAGACTATTTTTTCTCTACATATTAAGAAACATGTAAGGCATGAAAAGCTATCATTTCCAAGGTCTTGTTTACATTAGATTTCATGTGGAACATGATACATACTTATTTTCTCCCTGAAGTATGAAAAAAATAACTAGGAAAGGGTCAATAGCATAGACTAATAAGCAGACACAGAATTCAAGGACTGCCATCTATCCTACTGATTCTAACAGGTTTTTCAAGTATATGTAAAGGTTATAATTCTGTAACATTCTGCCTAACAATTACTCTCACAGACAGTTTAAAAAACATAGAAGAGTAGTAAAACTATACAATGGACTGTAGCAAGCACAGTTATTTTGCAAATGATGTCAGGATTATACCATCATTAGTCTGCCAAACATTTATGTTTTACTAGATATCAAATTAAAATCTTATGCTGAGAAGAATTTTGTTTCCAATGTAGTTATTTTTCTCCTAAAAATTTATCTAGGGATAGATGTAGGAAAAAATATATGATACACAGAGGAATGTGTTGGAAAGAACACTGGGGAAACAGGTCAAAATGCATTTAGTTTGAATAAACAACAAAGTTTGCATCCTGTATTTGACAATAAATAATTTTTAATCAATTAGAAAGTATTTTCAGTCAGATTCAAGTTGATTCTGTATATAAATCTATTTTTTTATATAAAGTACAAACTGATAAAATGTAGGCTGTGTGAGTTACGAAATTTAAAATGGTGGAGAAAGGCTATGATGAATGCAAAGAAGAAATTGTTGCTTCTTTAAATAGTGTAGTTGCCACCTTCTCATGCTGCCCGCAGTTTATGTTCTCTCCTTGGTGTACAGAGCAGTCTGGCATGTGGCTTCAGTCCTATTCTAGCTGGATGCATGCTTAATGAAAAAATAAAAGCGTGTTGCCATTTTATGTTGAGAGTTTGCAGCAGAGCTGAGTCTTGCAGTTTCTCCTACAGCAATGCAGAAGACAGTTTCTGAGCTGTCCTCACCTCCAGTGTGTCTGGAACCAGGAAATCTGCCAGATTACCAGGGACTGGTAATTTTTGCCAAATCCATTCTTCCACTTCTGCATTAGACACAGTTTAATCTATGGAAAAAGGCTGGAAAAGGAATCTGAACAAATTCAGATTAGAAATAATGAGGAAAGTTTTAACTAAAATAATTGGAACATTTTACCAGAGACAAAAGAAGTGCAAAATATGTTTAATCCCTTTAGTTAAAAAAAAAAATAAAAAAATGTTGCCCTGCTAAAAGCTGGGAGTCTTTGATTTGTTTTGTTCAAATAACATTTAAATAGTTGGAACTCTGTGGTCAGAACCTGATCATGTAACTGCAGTATTACCATCTGTTCTTATACCACCTGAAGGATAGCACCTGTCCTAGACATTTAACAAGTAAGAAGCTTGGGAACTTGTCTGCAATCATTGCTTTGGTGCAAGTTGTGGTTGTTTTGCAATCTGTTTCACATCAGGAAAGGCTGGAGTCCTGGTGTCAGTTACAGCACGATTAGCTGATGTGGGGCTGGCACTGATTCATTGTTGCTTCAGGTTTGTGAAGGTGCAGAGGGGTCGGTGCCTTTCCAGAACTTGGTGTATCTCAAACTGTATAAAAATGGACCCACTTTACTCTCCTAAGTAGTGTTTACCCTGATCAAGGACTTTTCAGTCTTCCATGCTCTGCCAGTGAGGAGGGGCACAAGAAACAAGGAAGAAGCACAGACAGGACAGTTGACCCAAACTAGCCAAAGGGATATTCAGTACCACAACACGTCATCCTCAGTATATAAAATGGGAGGAGTTACCTGGAAGGGACTGATCACTGCTTAGGGATGGGCTGGGCACTGGTCAGAAGGTGGTGTATCACTGCTGTTTAGTTTTTCTTTTTTCCCCTTTTAGTTTTATATCTCCTTGTTATTTCCCTTTTCATTATTATTATTATTAGTAGTAGTATATTGTACTTTATTTTAGTTATTAAATTCTTCTTATCTCAACCCATGGGTTTTACATTCTTTTGATTCTCTTCCCCATCCCACCTGGGGTGCAGGTGGGGGGTGTGAGCGAGTGGCTGCATAGTACTGAGTTGCTGGCTGGTGTTAAACCATGACAATGGTATAGATTAGTCTTATTTGTTTTGGGTATTATTTTGTTACATATTTTTAAATTTTACTTTAAAAATAAATCCTTCACAGCTCTCAATGGAATACATATTCAAAAAACTGCATTGCAGTTGATTCTCACATTGTTAATAGTAGTCTATTTGCAGAGATGGACCATTGAATTATCTTCTCTGACAGGGCTTCTGAGAATCACAACCTGATGGGCCTGTCCTAGATCTTTGCATATTGGAGACTATGACGGAATATGGCTAAGGTTCTCATAAATAAAAATTGCTCTTTTCTGATGTGGCCTTTCTCCAGAGATGTAGTTTTAGAAACTGTCTCTCATATTTATTTCTAACACATAGTTTGTGACGATGTGATTAAAATACATCATTAATCATCTTCACATAAGCTTATACAGTGTATATATTTGTAAAGATTGAGTTCTCTTCATGCAGAAGAAGGCAGAGTATATATTCTAAATAGAAGTTTAGAAATAAATAATGCAATTAGCACTAAACAAGATATATACACACAAAAGCAGTAATGCTAGTCAAGATGATCTCCAAATATTTTGTATTCTTCTGTGTTATCTCAGAAGCATCAGGAGGCATCTATTGAGCCTAATTTCCTTAGAGTGAAGCACTATATGGCATAAGATATGTCTTCTCAGTGGTCTGTACTATGCTTTTACTATTCAGTAATATCTTCCTTTTATGTAAAGCACAACAGGTTAACAGTACTTCTTATGTGATACAAATAGTCCTACCTGGATTATAAGTAATGGCACTATGCAGCAGCCAGCTGAGATACTTTTACATGCATAATTCATTGCTATTGCAATAGGAATTAGAATATCACATTAAGTTCTTAAAGTGTGTGCATTGTAAAACTATAATGACAATCTAAAGAAATGCTTAATTCTTTTCTAAAAATGTGATGAACTGTTGTGGGTTTTTTTTCTTACATATTATCAATATATTGCTACACATCACACTGGTATTTGTTACATGAATTAGCCAAATCTATTTTCCTCTTATTTTAGATATTAATACTGTAAAATTGTAGAAAGTGATTGGAAATAATCCATTAAGATGAAAGAAAGCAGAATAGAGCCTCTTCCCTCCTTCTTTCCTTTCCTCCTCCCACCCTAATACTTTTCTGTCTTATGCTGTATATCTTCCTTTTTCTTTCTTTTTCTCTTTTTAAACCACAAAAATAACATTTCTTTATAATTTCTAGAATGCAAGAAGTCTGTTTTGGTTTTGTAATTCTGATGAAAATTATAGCTGTCATTTTTTATAAAGTTAGAATGATGATACTCATTACTCATTCATTATAAGGAGGTTGCAGAGGCAAAACTTCCAGAGTTTGTGAAGAAACTGTCTCTGCAGAAAAAATCCTGTATTAGGTGTGCATCTGTATGACACTAAGAAAATAATTCTGTTACTGTGTCTGATTTGAAAAGTCTTATACAAAAAAAGGAAGTAAGTTAAATCTATAATTAAATAATGTAGTGAAAAATTGATAGAGAAGAAGGACAGCTAGAAGAGTTATTTCATCCATCTCTGTATCAGTTTATGGATGTGTGGTTTAACCATGCTAACACCTGTCACAGAAGCAAAACATCTGAATACAGCTGTGTTCTGATGTCTGTAATGACACTGTTCCTTGCATTCAGTCTTGTTTCTCTCTTTTATCTGTAGATCAGAAAGAGCTTACTGTTCTCTTCTTGTGTTGATCTGTTCCTTTCTCCTTCAATCCAGAGTTAGTCATCCTGAAAGGAAAGCCATGTAGCCTGCTCATGTTTCATTGCTGAGGAATTCTGAAACATTTACACTAATTTCAGCTAGTATTTCACTTCAAATTAAGAAATACATTTGCATTACAATAAGGAGCAGGCCACATTAGCTGTAAAACAAGAGTAGAATTTGTTACCTGACCTTTCAAAACCAAAAGGTTAGCAGTGCACCAAACCATCTTCTTTCTTGAAAAGATGACACAGAAATTTGTTCATGTAAGTGCACTCTTGTTCACTACATGAAGGATGACGGAAAAAAATCTGAAAATATAAGTTCTGCTTATATATTACCTTTAAGAAATGCTTTGACTTCTCTGTCAACAGCTTTTCATGAACAAGATTGAGGTTTTTTTAAAGTTAATTTTAAGCAATTCATGATATCTTACTTTGTCTTAGTGCAATTTAAGTTAATAACCCAAAGGATAAGGTGTTCAAATCAGATTAAAAATCAAAACTACATAATTTTAATAATTTTTTGTTGTTGAGTCTACTACACACTCATATTAGGCACTGTCGTTCAGAGATACTGCCAATGAAATCAGAATAATTTTAGCAAAATATTAAACAGATAGTGTCAGCAAAATTATGATTCCCAAGCAATGATAAGATTAACACAAAATGGAATTCCATTCAGGATATAAAGAAAATACAAATTACTGTGTTCAAAGGATCAAATTTTTAAATACAAATATTTTCAAAACAAATAGAATCATAGACCGGTTACTTAAAATATACCAATAAACCATTCTGTTGCAATGGATCTCACATTGCCTGGGTACATGCATAACTTTCCACAAAACATTCTCCCTTTAGAGCAATAGATGATTAGAAGACCACCTGGTCTTTTTGATAGTGTATGAATATAATTTGAATGAGTGTCTTATGTCATATCAAATTAGCATAAAAATGGCACTAGAATTATTGATAAAAAAGAGTAAAAGGAATTTATGATGTGTTCATAATATGCAGTACTCTGGCTAAAAATGTCAGTAGTGGAGTGCATAGAGATACTATTCTTAATTCATCTTTATTAAATGGAACATGCCTCAAAAGTACAGAGAAATAAGTCTCCTTTCTAGACTGAGTACTAAGACTACATTCTCATTATCTCCTCAAGAATGCACTCTGTGATTTATTTTGAAGAATCTATCTGCAGGTAGTGAAATGTATTCTCCACTTCCAGTAAAATATTTACTGCTCTAAGGAAGTTTAAGGGGAAAAAACAGTTATGTTTTTTAGGTCACATACATGAATTAGGGAAGTTAGTTTTATTGGACCTTTCTCAGATGAAAAAATCCTAGTTGTGAAACTTACACCTTAAACCATGAGAACACATTAAGATTTTAGGGTACAGTCCATGTACAAATACCATTATTCCTGTCATTCCTTTACTTTTTTTTTCAGAGAAATATAGAAAGACATTTTGCTTTTATCGGTTATGACAGATGGAAATATCTTTTCTGGTGGCAGGTGTACATCAGGAAACTGCCATGGTTTAACCCCAGCTGGCAGCTTAGCCCAACACAGCCACTCGCTCACTCCTTGTGGGTGGGATGGGAAAAAAGTGAGAAAACTAGTGGCTTGAGATGAAGACAGTTTAACGGGTAAAGCAAAAGTTGCCCACACAAGCAAAGCAGATAAAGGAATTAATTTACCACTTCCCATCATCAGGCAGGTGTTCAGTCATTTCCAGGACAGGGCTCCATCACACATAACTGGGAAGACAAATGCCACGACTCTGAATTTCCCGCCGCCTTCTGCTTCTTCCACCAGATTTTATCGCTGAGCACAACATCATATTGTATGGAATATCCCTTGGGTCAGTTGGGGTCAGCTGTCCCAGCAGTGCCCCCTCCCAACTCCTTGTGCACTCCCAGCCTCCTCACTGGTGGGGTGGGGTGAGAAGCAGAAAAGGTATTGAATCTATGAGAGCACCACTCAGAAATAACAGAAACATCCCTGTGTTACCAACAATATCTCTAGCACTAGTCCAAACAATAGCCCTATACTAGCTACTATAAAAAAAAAAAAAACCAAAACAAAACTCAATCCCAGCCAAACACAGCACAAAGGCCTAGGTAACCAATGCTGAAACCAAAAGCAGGTAAATGTTGTGATTTAAGAGACAGATATATCCTTAGAAATAATGAACAAACATCTCTGGAAGGAACAGAATACTCCAAAAGATCTGCTAGCCCATCCTTCGGTTTTCCAGTAGGATTGACGATGCTTACATAATTCTTGACACATACTTTTCTAACCTGTTCTTAAAATCCTCAAATAATGGAAACTACCAGTATTATTGTTCCTATTAGTAAGAAATTAATCTGTCTTTTTTCTTTTCCTTCTTTTAGCAGTGGACATGAAAACAGGTTAGTTCCTTCCTCTTCATAGCTACCTTTTCTGTGATTGTGCCCTAGCTAGACTTTCAGCAGAAGAAACAACGCTTCACTTTTTCACTGTAAGTGGTGTTCTCCAGAAGTCTATTATTCTCACTGCTTTTCCTAGTGCAGTGTTGAAAATAAGAGGCCTAATTCTATCAGTATATTTATTTCTATGTTGTGAAAATGTCTTACTTTTATATGCATTCCAGTGTATATACTATGCTACCATTGCAGCAGCCTACTACTCACTGTCATCCAGTTAATGATCCCATAGCCTGTCTATGGCCCCACCTTTTTTAACAGAAAAATTTTGCTACTGATTTCAATTTATTCTGAATGGCTTCCTCAAGCCTGCTAGAACCACATCTGTTTCATCATGACTGAGATTCCATAAGCTAATTTTCTTCTTAATCCCAAGCTCCATCAGGCAGGAGAAAGATCATTAACCACTCACTGTACATCAGCATAAGGTGATCCAAATACCGAGTTTCCTGCTCTAGCAGTGTTATGCTCATGATAGTGGATGACAGGGCCAAACCGTGTGTCGTTCTGTCCAAGATTAGTCTCTGAGCTCACCCAAGGAGGAAAAAAATGTTCAACAAACAAATCAACTTTCAAAACATCCTGCAATAATCATGTGCCTGTTTTTATTCATCTTGATAATTTTTTTTTTTTTTTGCCAGTTTTGTGAAAGATTGCTTTTCTTACAGCCAAGGAACAGATGTTACTGTTCAGTAATAATTTGTCACAAAAAATGAAGCCAATTCAGAAGACTGTGTTCAATTTCCCACCACATAACCATATTCTTTTAGTCTTCATATTTTGTTTGTCTTTTATTTCCTTCTATGCAGAAAACAAAGTAAATGAAAATAAGCCACAATGTAAAGAATTTGGGATGTTCAAATTCCTTTTTCTCTAACTCTTTCTCTGCAATTTTAGGCTATGGAAAAATAAACAGAAATATGCACTCTCTGCTGTATTCCAGATTGTGTTTTTCATAGATCTAGGCTTCTCAGGGTTTAAAAGAAGTAAGCAAGAAATATAGGAATGATTAAAATTATACAGCATTGGACCAGGAATCAGCAACCTCTTAGGAAGTCCATTACAACAAGGAAAAAGTCAGAGGATGTGGTAGAAAAATGAAATATTAAGTTTTCTAGAATAAACCCACACATAATAATACAAAATATAATATCAAGAACAATCACTAGTAAAAATATAGTTTAGATAGTTTAGATGACCCCCATCTTCATCTGAAACAGCTATGAATTTCCAGTTATGAGTCATATTTTTATGAGCCTCCTACCATTACGAGTCTTTACTTTTCTTATTTGATACTTAACCGTCTCTGTCCATATTCCTTTCTCTTAATGCATAGAATCAGGAAAATATCAAGATAATTTGTCATGGTGAAATTTGTGCAACCAAAAAGAAAACTAGAAGGACCCTGAGTTTATAAAAACTAGATTTTACGAGAATATGAGATAGCAAAATTTAAACCAGCTTTTTTGTAATTCATACTTTAAAGTAAGGATTCAAAGAGTGACTTGATTAGAACATGGAAGAGAGATCTAATCATGGTTGCTAGAGACACAAATGATAACAGATCAGTAAATTGCCCAACATAAAAACAGTTGAGAGAATATAGGGTGTCAGTGGATTAAATGTGTGATGTATTCCCATATTTTAAATTAGATATCTCTTGGTTGAAAACTCAGAATGACTAAACAAGGATCAATCAAAAAGGGTCATAAACAACTGACCTTTCCCAACATTTATTTCAGTCAAGTTGTCAGCTTTTGGATTTGCAATGAACTCTTCTCAGTTCTTACCAGACTCTCAAATAGGATATACATGAAGTTGTTCAGAGGGCTGTATAAATCTGTAGGTAGTCGATGGATGTACATTTGTGCGCAGAATAAGAGCAGTGTAAAGTATTGCTTAAATGTATGAAATTGACCTGATGATGACTTTACTATACGTGAGGAATTCAAATATTTAATTCAATAAATTTCAGTAACAAAATATGCATCATATAGGAATCACTGCTATAGCTTTATGTCCTGTGTTATACAGAAGATTATAGAGATGATAATAAACTAAAGCAGAGGTAATCAAAAGGCTGTTTATAAAGTTTGTAAACACCAGACGTAACTGTTGTCTGGTCTTTCAGAACTAGGGAGAAGATGATGGTAAGTCAAAATATCGTCAAAATACAATCCCTCAAGAGGTTTTCTTGTTCATCTTCATCTTTTCAAATGAATTCAAAAGGCTTTATTCTACCTTTTTTTATGAGCATCACATTGCTGATACCTCTTCAATTCGTGGCACACTGTGGCTTCAGACCATTTTTTAAAAAGCAAAACTGCTTAGCTATTTAAGCACCATTTGCATTTATATTTTGGATCTTCTCTAAGTGTAGAAACAAACTTGCCTTTCCAGGATTTATTTGTATTGATATCAAACACTTTCTCAAAGTCATTTTGAATTCTTATGTTGTTTTCCATCATAAGGTGATGCTGTACCAGGACTATAGAAGTGCACCGTGTATTCCATCATCCAAGTCATTAATGAAATTATTGAAGACTACTCAGGAAAAGTCCCAGTAGAACCTTGCTTAAAATACCCTCCCAGTTTGACATTGTTACTGCTAAGTAGTCGTTTGTAAAGTTTAAAATTTATTTCTAGTTCTATCTGGACTGTGGATTCTTAGTTTTCTCTGGAGAATAAGAATATTTTGTCTAAGAAGCTATTTCAAAATATATTTCATCTAATGTTTCCTTCTCATCCACAAAGCTAGCAACTCTGCCAACAACAGAAATTGGATTGGAATGATGTCATTCATTCTCTTTATATCTATTTTGGATTTTTTTAATGTAATACTTATAAATTCATTATTTAAGAATATGTTCCAGTACCTTTCCTCATACTGAAAATCACTTACTAATTTATACTTTCTTGGTGTGGCTTTTCATCCTTAAAATTGTCCTACAGCATATAAACTTGCACAATCTCCCTGTATTTTTAAAAATCATAATAGATCAAATAGTTTCAGATAATTTTTTCAGATCTTTAAGGTGAATTTAGGTTAGTCATACTGACTTAGAATGTTTAGATAAAGTAAGCATTCTTTAATTTGTTAGTTTCCTATTTGGCCCATGTTTCTACTGTTTTATGGTTCTTTTATGCCCATGTTAGCTAACAGTCTTCCTTATATCATGATTCATTAGTTCACCTTTCTCATTAAGCAATGGATCAAAACTTCTCTTTATCCTACATTGTAATGATTTATAGAAGCTTTAATTACAACTGCTTATGTTCCTGACTACTCAAACACATACCTTCTGGAATAGTAATATTTACCAAATCCTAAAATGTTTGGACTAGTTGACTGCTTTCCATTTCAAAGCAATTTTTTCTACAAAATGCTTATTTACAGAATGCTAGTTAGTATTTTTTAATATGTTTCATTTTCAGTTGCACCTCAGGCAGTTTATTGTTACTTCACGCGTAATAACTTGTATAGCATTGTCATTCCAGTGAATTATAAATGATGGTATTAGATGCATGTTAACTTGATAATGCATTATATGTTGTATCCTGCCAACTTGAAGAATATAACTTGCATATGTATATTCTTTTTAGTAACTAGGAACTGTGTACAAGTGCAAAATGGGATTGGCAGCATTGTCTCTTTAAATGAAAAAATTAACGAAATATACAACGGCTTATACTTAGCATGTCTGAATGGCTTTTCACTGGGCATTGGATAAAATCTTTGAGATAGTTATTTAATGTTTTTAGTTTGCTTTTTTACTGTTACTGACATTTGATCTGTTGCAGTATAGTAACATGAAAACTAACTAAATTTAAATTGTGTATCTTTCATTACTCTGCATTCAGTATAGCCACACATACAGCTTGATGGCCAAGATCTTGTGTGGAAATATTACAGACCTTTTTTTTTTCTTTTTCTGAAGAGAAAAACGCCAAAGCCACCTCTTCCTTTGCCTCGTTAGGCTTTACAGACATTGTTTATGGTTAAACCAGCGGTCTGAGCCTAATTCCAGACTTCAAAATCAAGGATATTAAAGCCATGCACTTTCTTGGATGGTCTATTGTTGAGCCAATAACAAACCCTCAAGCACTCAAGAAACAACAGTAAATCTGAGCCACTCCAAAGTCATGGTTCTGTGAGTTTCTACTAGTTTTGTCAAATGACATCTGAGGGGCTCTTAACAAGCCAGTAGTTCAGTCCCATCAAAATTTTGTCTCAGATTTGTACATTCCACTCACTCAAGAGTTGACAATCCAGTCAATCATGGTGGACCCTTCCAACCACAACCATTTGTGATTCTGTGACTTGATTTTGTGATAATAATTGTGCACTAGCCTCCTCCATTTGCTTATTTTGCCTCCATCATCAACCCCATTTTGTTAATAGCATTCACAGCAATATGACGCCAAAGGCAAGATGAAGAGGGAGAGGTGCAAGCTTGAGTACTGCTACAAAAAAACCCAAAAGGTAGTAAGGACAATATCAATTTTAATGAATTCCTCTAAGTTTATACTAAAACCATTCTGCAAGCTAAGAAAACATTCCTCATCCTTTCCATCAGAGCAGCCAAATCCAACCCGAGAGCTACAGAGATGTGTATATTGCTTCATCAATCCTTACTGCCTACAGTCTACAACAGAATTGAGGACTGAATGCAATGGGAATTACTCTCTTCTTGAACACCATGAATCCATTCTATTTATATCTAATAAGCAACAACTCACTCGCATTTCCAGAGCTCAGAACATTCATTAATCAAGATATACTGAACACTTGCAAGATTAGCAGACTAAAAGATGCAAGTTTGATTCAAAGATCTTCTGGTTATTAGAAGAGGATCATGCATAACTAGAATCATTCCTGCCCAGAACAGGATACAGTTTTATTTTAAGTACTCAGCAGTCCAGATGAAGTGGAAGACACCTGTCTTGGATATTTTGGCTGTAGGCAACTACCACCCAGGGACAAGCTTTTAGTTTCTTAAACACGTATGAAGTATTAAGCTAGTGTTGACATAACATATCTATATACTAAAAGCTAATATTCCAGCCAAAATGTAATCTAGAATTGCACTAAGGCAAAACATCAAAACCAACTCAGTAGCATTTATGGTTGGTTATGTCCTGTCAATGTTTTGCAGAGTAGTTCTTATATAGCGACTTCTTAATTCTATTTAATGTTGCTTACCATGCACAATGTTTGAAGAACTCTAGCTAGCCTGGAATGTGGCAGAGCATTTATTCAATAATATTAAAGAAAACAGATTCCTGAAACCTCCTGTCAGATTACATTACAGACCAGAATTTTTAGTCAAATTTTTCTTAGTTTCATTTTCACTGAATTCTGTGTATGGGGATCAGCACAATTAAAAACTTTCCATTGTTTTGAAATAGACTGGGGCTGATATTGTCATCATCTGGCATGACAGAAGTGAAATAATAAAAAAATCTAAAACTTGTAATATTTGCAAGATATGCTCACAATTAAAAACTGCATTTCTCCAAGGTTCTTCTTTGCTTTTCCAAGTACAAGATATATTTCATAAACTTTGTCTTACTTAATACGTAGAAACATAAAAATAACCAACAGTAACAAAATTGACCACAGACATACGAAAAGACCTGTACATGTGAGACTGATAGGCTAAACATGATGCAGATGTTAGCAATACTGCCTAGTGCAAGACAAGAAAGCCTTAAATACTATAGCATTGACTGTAATCTATAGTTCAGTTAGAAAAAAAAGTTAAACTCTTGTTTAGTTATACAAATATCATTAGTTATGGGAGGGCAGATTTTTCTTTGAATTTATAGCACATTGTAATTAATGTATGTACTATTTAGATTTATTCCAACAAATTAAAACTTCACCTTGTGCAATGTTTATATTACTAAGCTCATAATACCAACACTGAAATTTTACATTAAATTTATAAAATTTACTTAACTGCTACGATGTCCTGGTTTTGGCTGGCATAGAGTTAATTTTTTTTTTTGTAATAACTGGTGCAGTGCTGTTTTGGCTTTAGTCTGAGATTAATGCTGATATACACACACCAATGTTTCAGTTGTTGCTAAGCAGCATTTACCCTGATCAAGGACTTTTCAGTTTCTCATGCTCTGCCAGTGAGGAGGAGCACAAGAAGCCAGGAACCAAACAAAGGGCACCTGACCTAAACTAGCCAAAAGGGTATTCTATACTATAGTACATTGTGCTCAGCATGTAAACTGGGGTCCCTGGCTAACAGGAGTTGGCTGGGAGGGGGTAAGCACTGCTTGAGGATGGGCGGGACATTGATTAGCAGGTGGTGAGTAATTGTGTTGTGCATTACTTGTTTTTCCTGGCTTTTATTCCTCTCTCTCTTTTTGTTATCAACTTATTATTTTCATTACTATTGGTGGTGGTTTTATATTTTACGTTATTTCATGGGTTTTACTTTTTTCTGATTCTCCTTGCCACCCCACTGGGAGCAGAGGGGTCTGTGAGTGAGAGGCTGTGTGGTACTTAATTGCCAGCTAGGATTAAAATACATCATATATTGTTCCCAGGTGTTACACTGGGTAAAGCCCTTTTTTCATGAACCTTGTGCACATCAGGATGTTCTCATCTGTTTTCAATGCTACTGTCAGACTTTCTGAAGAATCTGCAAAGTATGAATAAGAGAAATATGAAACATATAGAGCCATCAGTAATAAGATTTTTTTTTAGAGGGTAGAAGAAAAATCCAGATTCATTCTAACTTGTTCCTTCTCTCCATGTTTATGCATTTTACACCCGACATATGATTATTTCATCTAGATAATGTTTTCCTAGCTTGCTTCCCAAAACTGAAATGTCAAAGACTTATGAAAGTTAAGATGTATGATATCTACTGCACCTCCAATATTTACAGGAACAGTTAATCTGTCATAAAAAAAAAAAAAGTGATTCATTTGTTATTGGTTTTTTCAACTCTCCTGGGAAAAATGTTCTATTTTGCATATGAAAATCGAAGTTACACTAGGATTTTTGATTTGCATGTTTACCTTGGAGGTCAGCTGAAGCACTTGATGGAGCAGTTGTCAGATGCAAAATTTACCAAAAATGACTGTAGAAAAAATTAAGTCTGCCTAATCACAAGGTTAAAGGTTTCTATTTTTTGTCCAAGTAAGTTATTAATAATTTTCTCCAGCATGGATTTGCATAAAAATGAGAAAACTAAAAGTCCTAATCCCTTTTTATTCTGCCATCTCTGTCTGCTTTTACCCTCAAAGTCTACAGATTTGTGGCTTGGGCAGTCTTTTGAGAATTAGAAAAAAAAGTCAATGTGCTGAGAAAAGGGTTGAAAAAGTGGGCTGTAAGAAACAGAAGCCTGCAAAAGATTAAATTAAAAATACAAACATTACATTCTATGCCTTCATTTTAAGGAAATCACCACCACTCTACTTTTAACTACTGGCACTTAGCTAGATATCCAAGAACTAGTTAGAGGATAACAATCAAGATATTTGTACTCAGCGCCTATTTATAATGTCTAGTTACCTCTACAGTTGTCAATTACTGTTTATTGTGTCTCTCATTCTAAAGAATGTAACTTTCCACACACATTGCTTGGAATGTGGACACCTCCTAATGCACTGTCACATGCTCAAATCACAATCATTAAACAATGAACATTATGTTGCTTAAACTATGTACTGGACCTGTCCTTTGGTCTGTGCATCTCTTGGTTGCAAGGCTTCTTGTGTCAATTAGTGATATGTTCAGTAAGTATGTCCCAAAGAAAGTTTCTGGAATATAAATATGATGCCTCATTTAGATGCGTACATTTAGATACCTTTAAAATTAAGTTTTATTTTTTCTCTACAAACTTTTGATCATGTTACAAAGCTTCTTTCTCCTTAGAGAAATCATGCATGTCTTAAAATCAATAACAAATAAG
Organism: Nestor notabilis; assembly: GCF_000696875.1. NCBI lineage: Eukaryota > Metazoa > Chordata > Aves > Psittaciformes > Psittacidae > Nestor > Nestor notabilis. The sequence continues at coordinate 1,281 of NW_009926865.1, read as the reverse complement.
AGTTCACTTAACTATACTGCTGAGAATCACCACAGGTCAATTGAAGATTACCTGGTTTTGCACTCTGCCTGCCCACCTAAGCTATCACCAAGTGCCTTTTGGCCTTTGTTGTTTCCAAAGCCTCCCAGTCAAATAAATGATCATGCAAGTCTTTTTGCAGGCATGTTGTCTCATTTGTAATGTTTTTAGCCACTGTGATCATGTTCTTGTGTTTCCTAAAGAAAAGATTAGACTACTAAAATTATTTGCTTGTCAATACAATAATCTTTCAAATGCAGTGGTTTTTCATGTTTTCACAATGAACTCTTTTCAACACTATATAGCATCAGACACAAATATGCATTAAAAATTATAGCCGTGATGCAATGCTTTGCCTGTTAGGTACAAACATATTTGAAAGAACACACTGTATTGTAACTCATTCTTAAATACCATATTTTTTCATGCTTCCTTTTCCCTTCTTTCATTTACTTGTAGTCTAGACCCCACTTTTCTGCTTTTTATTACATGACCTTCTTCAATTTTTTTTTTTCACATTTTTAAATCAATGTACTAATTGTTCTGAGAAGAATTTAAAATCTTAAAGATTTTACAGCTTTGTACCCAGTGAAACAGATGTCAGTGCACAGAACTGAATGCAAAATAATGTGCAGGCTTTGTCTTCTGCAAGGTAAAGGTCTCTAATCTGATTTTTTATATTTGAGGTGGTTCTCTAAACTGCTTCTACACTCTGCAGTTAGAACAAAACACTTCTGTAAGATTCATCACGCTTTAAAGGACACTTCTTATAGGTCAGATAAATCACACACTAGAAATGCCTACCTTTCTCCATCAGCATAGAATAATAGATCACTGGATAGCATACACACACATTTGGTCAAACGAATCTTTCATAAGAGTATGAAGCTTTTTTTTTTTTTACTGCAGATGACTCAAAGGTATGTTGACTATATGCTTTGTAGGTTGAACATGTTTTCTATAGTACTTCACTCTATTTATAATATTGTAAATAATCGTTGTATTGTAGAATCATAGAATCATAGAGTGGTTTGGGTTGGAAAGGACCTTAAAGATATCTAGTTCCAACCCCCCTGCCACGAGCAGGGACACCTCGCACTAAACCATGTTGCCCAAGGCTCTGTCCAGCCTGGCCTTGAACACCGCCAGGGATGGAGCATTCACAACTTCCTTGGGCAACCTGTTCCAGTGCCTCTCCACCCCCACTGTAAAGAACTTCTTCCTTATATCTAATCTAAACTTCCCCAGTTTAAGTTTGAAGCC
>NW_009926864.1:12672-23049 GCF_000696875.1 Nestor notabilis | reverse complement strand
GCTGGGCGGGCGCGGCTCCGGCTCCGGTGGGCATCGGGGTTTCTTGGGACTGTTCGTCCTTGCCTTTCAACCGGGAACTGGTATTTGAGTGAGCTGATGATCATCTTCGTTTCTGAGGAATTCCGGTGGTGGTTTGCTTTCTGGTCACCAGAGTTTTCTTCCTTATGGGGAACAGATCCATCATATTAATATATATTAGTGCCCATTTATCTACTGCAGAGCCTTCCGTGCTTGCATAGTGGGTTAAAGTGCAGTGCAGCAGAGAGAGGACCTTTCCGACATGTCTCTTGATCTGTAGTAGAGCTGTAATAGTAATAACCTGGATAATTCACAGAGGAAATCCTAGACCAGAAGAATGCTAAATCTCTGAGGATGCACCTTTGGAGGAAAAAAAAATACGCTGTGCATAAGGGATGTATAGAAACTCACATTTCCTTCTGTTGTCCTCTCCAGTTGCTCCAGTATGGCATGAAGATGGTTGAGAAACAACGTTACAGTGGCCCGATGTATCTGCCAGCTCTTTTACTTCAGCCGAAACTTCTCATGAGAACCCTCTGAGCTCCTGATTTCTACCGGACTTGGCAGAAGAGCAGTTTAGCAGCTAATCCAGATGCTCACAGAAGCCAGATTTTCCACCTGCAGGCAGGCTGCACAATAGGCCCTCAGGGGCCCTCCACAGGATGACACTTGCCCTGTGGCAGAGTGGGAACTTGTAGCACAAGTGCCGGGACAAGGTGAATCTCACTTTAGTTTTGCAGCATGGGGTATGCAGGCTTCTTTTTCTCTATTGAGGGCTTCCTGAGTTGAAAGCTTTCCAATTCTTTACCTCTCCAAAACAGCAGATTTCCAATCTTGAACACCCCTAGGGACTTGTTGTATAAGGCTTGTAAGTTGCTGATGGGGTAGTACTTTGAGACGTTTTAGCAGGCTGAGAGAGCTGGGGTTGGGATCTCTCTGGGGAGACCTTAAAGCAGCTTCCATTGCCTAAAGGGGCCAACAAGAAAGCTGGAGACGGGCTTTTTGCAAGGGCAGGTAGTGATAGACAAGGGGGAATGGCTTTAAACTGACATAGCAGAGACGTAGATTAGATATTAGGAAGAAATTCTTTCCTGTGAGGCTCTGGCACAGGTTGCCCAGAGAAGCTGTGGCTGCCCTATCCCTGGCAGTGTTCAAGGCCAGGCTGGACGGGGCTTTGAGCAACTTGGTCTAGTGGAAGGTGTCCCTGTCTATGGCAGGGGGGTTGGAACTGGATGATATTTAAGGTCTCTTCCAATCTTCTAGGATTCTATGATTTTTGGGTCCCCTCATTCTTCTTTCTGTTCTGTGATACCAAGTGAAAAAACTTGTAAGAGCTGATGCTAAGGGTTATGGTTTCTAACGGTCTTCTTTGTTTCTCATCCTTGTTACCACGCTCCAGGCTCCTAGGGATACAGCTGGCAAATACTGGCAGGGTTTTTTTTGGGGGGGGGGAGAATCATCTGGAGATTCCTGCCTGTTGCTTCTTTTGCAGTGAGAAAGCCAGACACACATTAGTGATAAGCCAGGATCTTCCTCCTCCTCCAAAACTCATTGCTGAACTTTTAGCTGTACTTTTCCCTGCAAGTTTACATTTTTAGTACACTACAGTTGTGGTTCCACAAGAGTTTGGGATCTCCTTTGCCATGCTGGGCAAAAGCATGAGCTGATCTTGTGACTGTTTGCACCCGTAAGCTCATCACAAGTCTGTTTCTACCCACGTACTGCTGTATCGGTTGCCCGTTGCAGTTGGTGTCACACATGCAGGGCCCCTGAACACCCCTTGCACTGTACTCCCTCCGGTTCCCTGCTTTCCAGGCACACAGGGATCAGCGGTGTCTCTTACTGTGCTCCTTGGCTGTCTCCCAGAAATCGCTTTTATTGCTGTTACTATTTAGTCAATGTGCTTTATAGTCAGCATGAGACGTGTTTTCTATCAGGCACAGTAAAACAACCTGCTGCTGCCATGAAGGATGGGGCACACCTCCCTCCCACAGTGTCCTTCTGGCATGCTCCCATTCCTGTCAGCCAGCAAAACGTCAGCAACAGGTCCCATCTGAGGAGGCCATAGGAACCTAATCCCTCCCTCCTGGGTCAGATATAACCAGATGAGCTAAATCGGACCCTGCAATAGCAAGGTATGGCTATCAACTCTAGGTAGCATTTAAAGTCAGTGAACAACTGCAAGGGTTGGATTTCAGAAGTTTTGCAAAGTAAGTGATATTCAGGCCACCAGTGCTGGAAGCAGTTTTTATCCCAGGCACATGGGAGTGCTCTTATAAGGAAATAAGGTCTTGAGTGGCAGCTGGAATTAGTGAACTCCACAGATACTCAGGCTTATAATCTACAGGAATACCTCAGCTGGACAGAAAGAACAGACAATTAAAGGAAAAGGCCCAAAACTAGATTCATTATTTTTTGGGGGTATGGTTTGGTTGGGTTTTGGGGGTTTTTTTGGGGTTGGGTTTTTTTGGTTTTGTTTTTTTTTTTTTGAGAGTGTGAGAGAGGAAGAAGAGTAATTGGACTAGGAAAAAAATGGATTTAAATGCAATTTGTGCTGAATAATTTCATCATGTTCATGTTCACATGTGGAACACACAAGTTCTAGATATGAGTGCCTACCCCATATATGTGTGTACTAACATGACACTAACTGTTGTCTTAATGTTGTTTCATGTCTGCCTAACAAATATTCAAAACATCATCACAAATTTGTTACCCTCCCACCCCTCAGGGTTGTTGTCTACCCAGATGTGGCTGCATTGTCAGTATCAATTTATGATAATTTTTGATTGATTCAAAACAAGGCAGCGTATGAGTGTAAAATGTGCATACATCCAGTTTCCAAGTAAACATATTCTGCGCCCCAGTACTTCTGCGTTTCACAAACTCTTCCAAACCAGAAAAATCTTAAAGGGTAGTAGAGAATGAGAGTGCCATACTGCTCTTCTTGTAAAAGGGAAATCCAAGAACGAGCAAAAACTTTTATAAGGATCACATTTTTCTAGCAATTTCCCTTTCCAGCAGTGGTTCTCTGCATGTTCACATGTTCAGCTACCCCCAAGCAAGGGATGAGCTGTTCTTTACTTCCTTTATTAGGCTTCTTTAACTACCATTGTGTTTTTATCTTAGTTAACTTTTCAACTGGGTTTTTAAGTTAGTTACTGGTTGGTAAAGGTTGGTCTTCATAAGTTTGAATAGTGAGAGATTTTTACAAGGTTAAGCGAAAAAATTAGATGCCTTAAAGTATCACAGAATTCATCCCTCTTGAGTCTGTTTTTTTATTTAATGTCTAGATGAAAATATTACCTTCTAAGTCTCCATGCATGTGGCTTGGTCCCTGGGACGCCTGCCAAGACAAGAATTTTAGATGCCCGAAACCATGTGCTCAGCAGGTGTAAATTGTGTTCAGGAAGAGTTCACCTTTTGTCCTCAACCCCAGAGGCAGTTTCTCTTCATTAGCAAGGGAAGATGGAGAAAAAGATTATCACCGTTGCCTGACTCCATGCCAAAGTTATGTATCATAAGAAGAAAATCTGTTCGTATGTTCACAAATATGTTTTCTCCTTATCTGTCTTCAGGAAAAAGTCTTTGTGAGGAGCAAGGGGTAATAATGGCAGAAGCCTTGAAGTGAAGTGGCAGAAACAGAAGCAGAATTTCTCTAGCAAGATTTTTTCGAGCAGGACCTGCAGTAGGTCTTCCCATTAGAAAATAAAAGTACTTAGTCATGGCCATGATTAAACATTTAGAAGTGTTCCCATCTCTGGCGCTGGTGTCCAGTATCATTCGGAAATACTACTGTAGTACATCATATGAGATACTCAGTTTGCCAGCTGAGCCAGGCTGTGTTGCTGGTGTTGAGTCATTTTCCCCCTACCCTGCAACAGATGAAAACATCCCCAGTGTTTGTGTACATATGTGTATCTGAAGAGAGAAAGTGGATCATTTTTCTATTAAAAATAATGTGTTACCATCATAATTGCATCTTATTGTTTGCTGTTATATAAAGATAACACATCCGGGCTGAGTCACAGAAACAAATTAAAAAAATTGCAGTCTTAAAAGAATAAGGTGACAGGTCACAGTCATTGTTGTAGAACAAATGCAATAATTAATTGGCCTCTCCCTGCAGTGGTAGCATAAGCAACTTAACTACTGGAGAGCCAGGAAGAGGAAAGGAGCCATGTGGCGTATTCATATTTTTCTGAGGCAAACAGCTGAGCTAGGTCTAACAGAGAACATGAATTTCACTGGGAGAGAGAGAGAAAAGAAAGTATCTTTTAGAAAGCAAGACTGCTTGGACTATTCAAAAGTATTTATTTTATGTTGTTTAAAGATCTTTGTTGTTGCAGGAAATATGAAAAACATGATTTATTTTGTCTTTATGTGTGCCAGAGTGAGAGATTATATTCAGAAAATAGAACACAGAAGGCTTTCTGGAATTTGTGCTATATTGTTTTTTTCTCTCAGACAGCGAATCAGCCCCAGTGAAAATACACTTTTTATCCAGGTATGTTCTCCATTGAATTGTTTATGGAAAAGCTTAGAAAACTTGTTCAAAGATATATACAATCACTTTGAAATCCCTTGCCAATATTCCAGTACTTAATGAATAGACAGGATTTGGGGCTCTTGGTCCAATGCCTGTTGCACTAGCATTGCTTGCCTGATAACTTTTGTTTGTCACCATTTGAACAGTATCTTGGACAAACATTTTCAGGGTGTCCACAGATTTATAAGGAATTTATGCAGATTGCTATCCACATAATCAATACTTTGGGGGAAAAGTTATTTTAAATAACCACATATATCATTGTCAGTTTGGGTTTGGTCACCTTTTGTAATCCAGAACTGTTCAGTTGAAAACAAAGGGATATAGGAAAATCTGTAAGTTCCCACTCAGCTGATACCTGAAACAAATCAGCATTACCAGATGTAAATGACTTCCCTTGGTGTCACGATCCACGAGGCCGTGGATCGGGTATTGTGTCCCAGCTTCCTCTTAGCACTATTTTTGGCCATGCCAGCCATCCTGAAGCTTCCCCAGAATTTAAGATTGTACCTGTTCATCTGCAGACATATTTTTCCCTGCAGATTTAAATAATTAATTGGGACGTGCCTAGTGGGTCTTGAGATAAACTGAAAAGAGGCAGCAGATATGTGTGACCAAGTGACCTTTTGCTGTCCTGCTCGTCCCTGTGCTCTCACTGTGCTCAAAGGGACGCTGTCAAAATTGCTAGGCCTTAAAACTTTAACCTGCACTGACAAGTTGTTCTACATTATAAGTCTTACCTAAAAGATTACCACGGTTGTTTTGTTTGTTTTGTTTCAACAATCTTTGCTGAAGGCTCTACAATATGTATTCATTTGTCCTTTTGGGTAGGTGGATATTTTTAAATGTTCGGCTTATTCCGTGACCTGTTAAAATCAAGTTGATGTGCGTGTACCCCACTCAGTGGAGAACTCACCAGGGATGGTACAGTTTTTCTGGACTCTGGAAGCAGAGACAAGAGCACGCTTTGGGAGCCTTTACTGAAGAGGGCTTAGAAGCCATTTTGAAAGGCCTGCAGTTATCCTTTGTTACTTTGAGGGCCAGTAAGAAGACTTGGCTAGACTTCTCCAGTAATGTGAAGTATGATGTATGTGTTAGTTAAACATGAGAAACTGATGATTGGGCAGTCGGTTCTTACAAAGAGGTATGTTATATTTCACACCAGTCTTTATTACTCCTTAGGCATTATTTCTAGCAAGATCTCCATTTTGTACAGCACATGAAGAGGTCCATCAGAGCAAACAGTACAGCTACATTTGTGGCATCATACTTTCTCATTTTTATCTATCAGTACAAGGATTGATGCAACACCAGTTTTAAAGTGGGTTGGCTGCATATCCGCAATCGTATCGCATGACACAGGAACATGTGTCCATGTGTGCTAGGGAGGAGGGAAGGAGTGATATCCACTCACCCCACCCCAGGTAATCCACACCTGCAATTTTAAGTTGATTTGAGCTGTTTCACCACTGCCTATCTATCAATCCATACCTTGTTTCTACTGCAGCCACACCAGCCGAACTTGGGATGTTTGAGGCTACAGGTGCCCCTGAGCTACAGCGTCTTCCTCAGAGATACACAGCAGGGTCAACAGCAGACCTGGAGTTCCACAGCTTGTCTCTGCAGCAGCAAAGCCCATGGGAAGACACTGTGTCAAGCCTTAGGCAGAAGCATCAAAGTAAGAGTCCCTTTAAAGGAGACCCAGAATGGAAAAGATGTGTTTGTCTCCTTCTGAGGGATAAAAAGGCCAAAGAAAATCCTTTTCCTTCTTTGTGTAACAAATTTTGCCTTCTTTGTTTCTGGTGAAGGTCTGTGGCATCTCCTTAGCTGCCTGAAAGACTTGAACAAGATCAAAGGGGATGACGTTGTCGTGGTTCAAGCCCAGCCAGCAACTTGGAACCACGCAGCCGCTTGCTCACTCCCCCGCTTCTTCCTTCCTCCCCCCGCTCCCGGAGGGATGGGGAGGAGAATCGGAGGAATGTCACTCCCACGGGTTGAGATAACAGCACTCCAGTAACTAAGGTATAATACAAACCACTGCTGCTACCAATACTAATGATAAGAGGAATACCAAGGGGAGAGGACACAACCGCTCACCACCCGCCAACCGATACCCAGCCCGACCCGAGCAGCGATCTGGGCCTTTCGGGTAACTCTCTCCAGTTTATATACTGGGCATGACATGCTGTGGTATGGAATACCCCTTTGGCCAATTTGGGTCAGGTGTCCTGTCTCTGCTTCCTCCTGGCTTCCCCTCCTCCCTGGCAGAGCATGAGACTGAGAAAGTCCTTGGTCAGAGTAAACATTACTGAGCAACAACTAAAAACATCGGTGTTATCAGTGTTGTTCCCAGACTGAAAGTCAAAACCACAGCACTGCACCAGCTACTAAGAAGGAGAAAAAAATGACCGCTGCAGCTGAATCCAGGACAGACGTCCCAAGTCCCTCACAAAGTAGTCCCTCCCACCCATTCATCAGATACTGGGTAGAAACGTACAAAAGCATATTTTAAGCCATCTCACTAAAAGTAGTACCCTAGGTGCTATAACTTTATATGAAGTTGGATTCTTGATGCCATTTGAGCCATCTACTGAACTCCAATTACAGATATTTGATAGATGACAGTTAGAGACATATTTGTTTTTATGAAGCATTTGTACTTAAATTTTGGACAGCAATTTCACTGGATGGTTCTGCACTGCTCTGCTAGCCTTGCACAGAACATCCCCTTTTGCACAGAGGTTTTTTGGGGAACATTCTCCCAATCATTGTGATGATTAAGACAATGATGTCCGAAGGACTCTCTCACTGGAACAGGATGCAGATTCTTAATCAGCTGAACTGATCCTATGAAATTTTCATCAGTTCTGAGACTCCAGACCACCATTGTCTAATATTACAGGTCTCAATTCTCTCTTTCATTCAGCACTCTCCTACATAGGGTCATTTTAAAAGGGAAGCCAAGTATGAGCCTGTGTCATGCAGCTTGAAAAAGGGTTTCTGGAGCATGTTCTAGAGCAACTTTTGAGCTCCTTGAGGCACATGAGTTGCCAGACTCCTCCTGATTTACGCAGATTTCTGCAGTAACGTCATCCAACACCCACAGATGTTCCATGCAGATGCAAAGCGTAGCCTCATGGAAATGGAAAACTGTTCTCTAAATTATGAACTACAACTGCGAGTTTTGTTTCTAGCCTGGGAACAAGAGAGGCTTGCTGATAGTGCAAAGTTCGCTACTGTGGTGAACCTCTGCAGAATGACTCCCCAACAAGCAGCAGTTCCTCAGAAGCACGGCCTGTATCGTGAATGACCCCAATCAGCCCAGGAGGGCCGGCCCAAGGACTCTTCTCTATTAGAGAGCGCAGCTGGTTCCCATGTGGCCATGCAGAGACATCCCCAATCTGTCCCTGCCAGCTGACCCCTGCCTGCAGTGCCTCAGCTCCCCAGAAATGAGAGGAGTGAGAGAATAAAAGTAGGAGGGGGAGGAGGGGAAAAAAGTTGTTCAGTGATTGCTATTACCTCAGCATGTCTAACTTTCAGGTGTATTAAAATAGTGAATTAGAGTCTTCTCAATATGAATGTTTTTGCTTAACCGCTTTAGGATTTCTGGTTCTATACTTGTCTGGGAAAACAGTTTTTCAAGGCTGACAGATGCAACTGTAAGCAATAGCCTAAACAATAGTTATTATCTGAAGTATTTACTATGTTACCTCCTGCCAGTGGAAAGGAAGACGCTGCAATTAAACTTAGGGAAGGGAACTGTGGTGTCATTGTTCCGGGCCCATGTTGTTCCTCTGGGCTGGGGGTGACTGGGAAATACTGTCATAGAGTCATAGAATCCTAGAATAGTTAGGGTTGGAAAGGACCTTAAGATCATCTAGTTCCAACCCCCCTGCCATGAGCAGGGACACCACATACTAAACTATGTCACCCAAGGCTCTGTCCAGCCTGGCCTTGAACACCGCCAGGGTTGGAGCATTCACAACTTCCTTGGGCAACCTATTCCAGTGCTTCACCACCCTCACTGTGAAGAACTTCTTCCTTATATCTAACCTAAAATTCCCCTGTTTAAGTTTAAAGTCCCTGGTGTCCAACTTGCTGGTGAGCAAATCACAGCCTTGACTTTCTTTCCACATTCACTGAGAACACAAGTTTTGCTCAGCTTCTGCTTCGTGTGTGCAGGAAAATTTCACTGTCCCCACAAACTGAATGTGTGGTTGGGAAGAGTAAGGTGACTGCTGCAGGACCGGTAAGCAGGCAGGAGACTCCGTAGGGAAGCTTTTGTTGTTAATGTATGTTCGCAGAGGAACCTGGAACATTACCTATAGTGCCAGATTGCTGTTTGCTGAAGAAGAAAACACCTCTTTTGCAATGGTTGGTGGTAGGTGTGCATCCTGCCTGGAGTGTATTCTTAAGCACAGCTGTTCTTGTACACACATCCTAATGTTCTCTGGATGCGAAACGCTTAATGTTGCTTTTTCTTCAACACCTGGTGTGGCCTTTCATGGGAGCGCCACCAAGAGAGGCTAAATGTCAAGACTGTGCACAATTTATATTAGAACATGGCACCACTATTGCAGTGCAGCTGGTGGTGTTCTGTGGATATCTTATCACCGCGCAAATTTACGCTGTACTGGAATGTCAGGATCCACAGCCCTACATCAATTGACACAGCAAAGAGACCAAAGTTCGGGCATTGAACGGTGGGGATTCCTGTATCAGTAGATCACGTGAGCCTCTAAACCCTTCACTGGTGACCTTCTCTAGCACAGTCCTTCTGGTATGGAAAAGGAATAAAAATACACCTTGGGTGACTTGGTCTGAAAGCTTTTAAATGTAAAGGATGATGGGAAGTGCCACAGAGATAATATAAGGATAGGGCAGCCATATGTGGAAAGGCTGAGAGAGCTTGGCTTGTTCAGCTTTGAGAAAAGAAAGCCTATGGGAGACCTTATCACCATGTTCCATTATTTAAGGGGTGGCTACCAAGAAAATGAAGACTTCCTTTCTACAAGGAGTCACATGGAAAAGAAGGTGGGTAATGGGCACAGGTTACTCCTGGGGAGATTCCAACTGGACACAAGAGGAAAATTTTCCACCATGAGAACAAGCAGCCATTGGAATAATCTCCAGCACCGGACGCTTTTAACATTCAGATGGACAGGGTGCTGGGCCATGTAGTTTAGGTCATGCTTTGCCTAAAAAGGTTGGACCAGAAGTTCCTTGAGGTCCCCTCCAACCTGGGATTCTGTGATTCCGTGATAGGTGTATTACGCGATTTCCAAGGGGTTTTCAATATTTTACGGGAATGAAGTAGATAGACATTGCTCACTTGCTGAGACACTTTCTGGACGACCGGATAAGGTATGCAGGGGGCAGCCAAAGCAGCGCTAACAGCGTGCATTGGTGGTTCAGTGGTAGAATTCTCGCCTGCCACGCGGGAGGCCCGGGTTCGATTCCCGGCCAATGCAACTTTATTTTTGGTTTGAGTTTGAGTTTTTCTTTCTTTTGGTGTGCGTATGGCAGAAAACCCGCTGCGGCAGGAAGCCAGAGCGCTTTCCTTTCCGCTTTTCCAAGCCAGACCCCTTTCCTTTCGTCTTCCCCGCGGGACTCCCGAGCGGGAAGACGCGCCACCGTTTTCTTATTCCTTCGGGCAGAAGGGGTAAAACAAAAAAAGCAAAAAAATAAAAGAGGCCGCTGGAGATGCCGGGGATTGAACCCGGGACCTCACACATGCGAAGCGCGCGCTCTACCACTGAGCTACATCCCCGGCTGTGGGCCGGTTTTTGCCGGGCGCTATCAGAGGTAGG
>NW_009926864.1:0-12550 GCF_000696875.1 Nestor notabilis | reverse complement strand
GGCTGCACAAGCCCCGTCCGCGCTGGAGGGGGAGTACCTGCCGGAAAAACCCGTCCCCTCCCCGCAGTCCGCGTTTTAACGTCTGCGCTCCCTCTCTACCTGTGCCTCTCGGTGCCTGATCAGCGCCTGTACCCCAGACTCCCTTCGGGACCACCGGAGACTTCAAATGGGTCCGAACAGCGCAGGGAGGAGGAGAGACCCTGAAAACCTCCCTAACCCGCTTGCTGCTTCTGTGCACTTTCCTTAGTCTCGGATTTTTCCAACAAATCTATGCTTCTGAACTGCTCAGTAGGAGATTACTTACTGTGACACAAAGTGCACCTCTTCTAGGATACTCTTCCCATCTAAGTATGGACTTGGCAGGTGTAGAGGTCTGATACTCAAGGAAAAACAGCCCAGACAGATTCTTTTGGTTGCATATTCCCAGTAAACCCAGCAACTTCCTCTAGCTTTACTGGGAACTACCTGGTCCTGCTATCTGTCGAGGTTTATTTTCAGAATCTAAGCACCATATCCATGAGATGTGCTGCTCTCCTCTCAGGATGCCTCTATCCCTTAGCACATAATACTATAGTGCGTTTGATGTCCACTCTTACAAGAAGCCACCATAAGCAGTTGTACCTATTTCAGTGGGCCCAAGGCAGGGAGGACCCTTCACCACTGAGCACAGTTCCTCTGGTGTACCCCGTTTAGACATTCATAACCTCAGCGACTCATGGATTTCCATCCTGTCAGAAAGCAACATTTAACAGCTTGACTTTCTTCTAAACAGATTTTAAGCAGCAGCTTTTGAGGAGTTACTGAATTTGATTTTCATAATTAACACAACACACAAACTGTTTGATTTGTCTGTTAAGACAAAGCACAGAATAGCAGCGGCTCCTAACGAGGCTGAGCCAAGGGTACAGGGCAGGTTAATACCAACCACAGCAATAAAAACACAAAGCAATTTAAAACCTTCTCTTCTTTTTTTCCCTCTTTTTGTTTACCTTTCTGTAGACCTCAGAATAGTAGAAAATGAATAATACAGATATTACTATGCCTTTATGGCTTTCTCAGCTGTGATGGACAGTCAGTCCAATTGTGAAACTTCCCATGTGGGAGGTGGATCAAAGCAGAGCACATTCAAGCTGCTGCTAAGAGCAGCTATGGATCCAAAGCATATCAACAAGTATTTAATTACTATCCCCATGGAACCAATACAAGAGCTTATGTGCTGCCTATATTAAAGTGAAACAACTCTTCTATTGCAGCTAGATCTAAACATCCCCTGGACCATCACCTACCTAATATAGAATAAATTGAATTATTCGAGCAAGATTCAACAGGTGAATGCTACAGGAAAAAATAAGATGGCTCACGGTGAGCTGTAAAGTAAAAAATGACCCACAGATGGCTATAAATCTACTTGATGATAAGGCCAAGGCTACCAGAAGTGCGCATTCTTTGAACTTGAGGACAAAGAAACAGACCCTTGTTGGTTCTGGACAGTGGCAATACAGCTCCCAGTGCTGCCACATGCACATCTCATTATCCTTCAACTGTCGCCCACAGCTGAGGTCTTGCCCAGATGCCTAGAGGCAGCCCCTGGTTCCAGGAAACACTCTTCTCTTGTGCCCAGCAGTTTTCAGTGCTACGGGATGCAGGGCACAAGCTGGACATTCAGCTTTCTCCAGAGCTCCCTCAGAGGACTACATTCACCTCTTTGTGTTTGGGTTTCTGTGCTGACATCAGGGAAAAACAATGTCACTGTTATCTGGCAGCTCCTCCGCATTCCTTGGTGGGATTAACTCATTCCTGGTTCCTCAAACCTCACCCCTTTCAGGGAGGCCTGCCTTGTCCCCAGGGTGTTTCATCGAATCTGCTCAAGTTTTTGCATTTTTCATCAATTCTCGTTAGATAAATCCTTAAACTCACTGTATGTTTTCCACAGGATTTTTTCTCCCAGCTAATGGATTTCTGAAGTCCAGCCTGAAAAGAGTTCCATTTCAAAGTGACCCCATGTACGCACTGCATACTGATCACAATGACATTCTGAGCAGACAGGTAGGCATTTCTACATTTCTTTCTGATACAGGTTTCTATCACTACACTTCTTCCCAGGATTAAATGTTCCCACTCAAAATTCCTTCTTAAAATAGGCACTTTAATTCAATAAAATACAGCAGCAAAGCATAGCAATATAAACCAAACATATGAGGAGTATTCATTTCCCGGATGCAGCCCAGCCGCAGGCATTCAACTGCCCTGCGCCATCCCAAATCACTCTGCCTGAACAAGGTCTCTGCTAGCCTGGGAGCATTTTCCTTCCCCTGACGCTGCAGCCCTCTGTCACGGCTGCTACAAGCCTGGACCAGGCCCATGGCAATGGCATCAGTCATTTAGAAATAAACAACTAAAGTTGTTTTTCTTCTATCACATGATCATATCGTCCATTTGTTTAAAGTACCCAAATGAGTCAGTGCAGAATATTCACAAATTTCTTACATCATTTCTACTTCATTTAATGTTCCTGTCCCCCACCAAAAACACATTCCTGCCGGAGAATAGGAAAACTGTAAAGTGACAAATTCAAAAAATTATGAGCAGCATACTAGCTACTTATTTATGCCACTTAGCAAACAAACATTTTAATTAATAAATGCATTAGGGAAGAAGAAAACCCAAGGACATACTTGTGATTTGCAAAGTTAAACAACTAGAAGAATTGCCTATGTTAAAGAATTGCCTATGACTAGTTTTTACCTACTGCCACTAATGAGGGAATACAGTGCTCAGAATAAGCAGGGAGTACAGTGCTCAGAATTTTGGCAAGTTCTGCATGTATGTTACACTGAGCTTGAATGAAGTTAGAAGCTTCAATCCTCCAAGAACAAATTGGTTTGTCTTCTGTGCTTTTCCATCTTTGATTTTTATTGAATTAACTCCCTTGTTTGCTGTGGTGAAACGGAGAAGTAAAGCAAGAAAGTCTCCCATTAGTACCCAGTCATCATGGTATAAGTGTTTAGCTGGTTTTTGTGGTTTCCAGTGAGAACATCATAAGGACATCCCCAAATTATATGTTACAAATCAGCTCACATTAAAGAATTACAAAAAATAGAGTTGAAAAAGGAGATAAAAAGGCAGAAAACAGGATTAAAGTACTGAACTGGGAGATTCATTAAGGTTGCAGACAGATAAGTAAATTATAGCCCTGAAGAAATTATTTGACTGGCAAATTAATTACGCAATATTACAATGGTTTTCTCAGTCAAATTTAGCCCTCAGGAAGCAGGTAAGAGTCTGCATGACTTAATAAAAGGAGCTTTGACTGGTCTTCAGATTAATCAGAGATGAAAATTAACATTTTGTGATTTGAGGGAAAGGGGGGGTGTGTTAAAGCTCAGAAGGATGGAATCTAGCACAATTGGACAGGTTTGCATAGGCTGTAAAGCTGTCAAGACAGCAGAATGCTCCTGCCTTTCTACAGGCCTTTAATTCACAGACCAACCTGTGAAGCCATGGTAGAGGCTGATCTGGAAATGAACATGGCAGTCTCGTTAGGACAGATCATTCCACAGGACACTTTGTATTTGTTTAGGGAATGCCTGATTAAAATTGTCTGCGAAATATTGTACCCAACTCTGCAAACATACATCATCATTATTATTATTATTATTACAACTACTATTATTATTTCCTGTCTTATTCTCTCAGCCTTTTTCAACATTTGCAGTTCTCCATGTTCCCAGCATGCAGAAATATAATAGATAAGAATTTTTATTATTATTTTTCAGTTTGCTTGCTAAGTATCGTACTTTAAAGGAAGAGGTATCTTGAGCTCTCTAATGGAACAAATGTTCTTTGTTGTTCCTGGAAAAGCTTTGGAAATACATATATATCCCAATTGAAACATATCACCTTCTAATGATAAGTATCATACAACATGCTCTTTAACCCAGTCTGAACCATAATGTCATTACAAATATTAAGTAAGATTTTTTCTGATAGCTTGAAATTGCACAACAAGAAGGCAAGTCTCATACTCATCGTCTTAAACCAACCATAATTCTTACCTCAAATCACAACAGAGTGTTTCAGCTTCCAGTGCTCCATTTTCTCCAGTAGGATCTCTTCCTTCTCAGTTCTTCATGTTCTTCAGGTTACCTCTGGAATCCAAAACATAAATGCTCTTTCAGACAAAAGGAAGATGTAAGTCTTTTGGAAATAAATAATTTTGAGATACTGCAAGTCTCTTCATCCCTCTTGCTAGCCAGGGAGAAGCTGCTTCTAGTGTGGCTGAAGAACTACAGAACCGGCATTTGTCCTTGGCAATTCAGATACCTTCCCTTGCACGGGTCTTAATTTTGTGCCATTAGCAATTACGTGGCCACAGTTGCTTTCCGCCCAAACCACATGCCAAGCATGGTGCTAACTGCAAGTAATTCATTGTGCTAAGTGGTGCCAAGGTGGGTGGGAAGCAGAAGAGGGGTGGCCCATGCTCCCCTGCTGCTCAGCTCGGTCTGAAGAGAATCCCAGGTTGGGATCAGGTCACCCCAGACAGGCAGCCCCATAATTGTTCTACTAAACTACTACTACTAATAGTAATAATAAAATGGGAAATAACAAAAAAGAGATAGAGAGAGAGAACAAAAGAAACCCAATAGTGATGCACAATACAATTGCTCATCAGGAGCTGACCAATACCCAGCCTATGATCTGGGTAAGCTCTACTGAGCAACAACTAAAACATTGCTGTGTTATCATCATTGTTCTCACACTAAAGCCAAATCACAGCACTGCACCAGCTACTAGGAAGAAAATTAACTCTACCCCAGCCGAAACCAGAACAACCCCTCTGCAAACCAGGGTCCTGCTATACTCTGCATGCTCTCCCCTCAGAAATCATGAACATTCTCATATAAAATCATATTTTTCCACTTTTCTGATCCATGTGGGAAAGTGGACTTCTTTACCCAGGCTCATAGAGAAAGAAAATCAAAATGAGGGCTACTCCTAATAGCTCTTGCAAAAAATACAATTGGACTTCATTTTTGTTACTAGGCTACTTTTGAGCTGATAGGAAACTGGAAGCTTTACATTTTATCTCATTTCAGAAATACTATAATTACCAAATAGTAATAATAGTAGTAATAATAATAACAATAATAATAATTCAGTAATTACTGTATATACTTACATTTTATAAAAATGCCAGAACAACTGCTTTATTCCTCTGCACCATTGCAAGCAAATTAACCCAGATACTTTCTTAGAAGAGCATCTAGAACACAACTATCACATCCTGTTGTGGTTCTGCTGCCAGGCAGCCATATTACAGCAAATGAACCTAAAAATAACTGTGAAAAAGCATCACACACCAAAGGATGACAAGAATTTGTTGTTAATTAAAAAACCGAGCAAAGTGAAAGTCTTGGTGGCAATGGCCATCAGGAACATGAATAACCAAGAAACTCCCAGGATGGGAGTTTATTGCTGTTACTCAAGAGAACATATTACTGTAACTGCATGAGTCTCAAGTTCATCTCATTGAAGACAAACCAGTACATGTCATGGTAACCTCTTCAGTGGAACTTGAAGTTAAACTTTCTATGCTGTTATGATGCTGAGACTGAGAAAGAAGAGATTACTCAGAACCAGAAAAAAAAACATAGTGGAACAGGAGAGAAAAAAAAAAACCAAAAAAAAAACCCAAAAAAAAAAACAAACAAACAAAAAAAAAAAAAACCACAAAAACCACAACAAACCAAAACAACAAAACCCAAAAAAACCCAAACTTTGAATTCTGTGACTAAGGAGTATTTTTCACTTTAGATTTGACTTAGCTAATGTAGCAGCAGCCCGTAGTGTTTGAAAAAAGCAAGATCCTGACCCCATAGTATCTCGTCCTGCATCCTTGAAACTCAGGCACTAATTAAATGAAGGGATTTAGGAAGGACTTAGGCACATAGTACATGTCTGCAGTAAAGATTTGAGACTTTGCAGTGCTAGGCATTTTAACCCCATGTTTTGGCATGCAGGGAGAGCCTCTGGTCAGGCTTTCTGCTGCCTTGGCAGTGCTGCTATGCATGGAGTCCTAGACACCTCGTCTTCATACGGCACCTTCAACACCCATGATGTGGGAGACCCAGGTTCCACTTCTGTTCTTCCTCAGAGGGTTGGCAGCATTGGCTTGGCGACTGCAAGCACCAGACACTGAAAGCCCTGGCAGGGGTGGGCAATGGGGACTGAGCACCGTGCTTCAGCTCCTTGTCAGCAATGGCACAGCCACATGGGTTAGAGATGTGGTTGGGAATGCCATCAAAACATTGACTAAAATGGTTTGCCTGTTCTTTGAGAATAGTTAATTACATTTTGCTCGTTAATTTTATGGCAAATTTTCCCCCTTGTTTAACCTTCCCAGACTTACGTGATTTGGATGCCACTCAGAATGAAATGCATTATTAATAACAGCATTTAACTGAGGACTCAAGCTGAAGGTATTTCCCCAGTTTTACTTCAATTCCATCATCAAGTAAGTCCCAGTATGGATGGGTTTATTGGTAGGGAGAGGGGATGGACCTGCCCATTCTACCTTCCTAATATTCTGACAAGATTTAACTCCTCTGTTCTCTCTCACACCTCCACAATGATTCCTCCTGCCCTTTCCCTGCCCACTGTTCTACCCACCCCTGCCCGCTCTCCCGAGAATTGGCTCTTCTCTGCTGGCTGCATTTTGCTCCATGGCATGAACCATGCTAGTAAGCATCTTGTAAGGCAGGGCCTGGAGTTCTGTTAAGTTTGCATTTTAAAATATACCAACACATCAGGCTAATTCCTGCTCTTTTCCCCACTGAATACATTTCCCAACCCCAAATCCAGTTGTTAAGCTGCTGCAAGGTGTGGTGTGTTTGACAGCGAAACAAAAATGCAGCTTTACAGCTTCAGGAGCTACTTGCTTGGTCACATTTGCCAACAAGGTTCTCATTGGTTTAGATTTTCCTAAATGCTGGTCTAGTTTCTTGTGAGCTTGTGATGTCAAAGTATCTTGATGTAAGGCTGAATGGTAATTAGACACACAAGACCGTTACAGTGTGTGTTGAATAGGATCTTCATACAACAGAGAGAATAAATTCTGACAAAGCCACTATATGACCATTGTTTTAGGTAAATGAGGAAGACTAAAATAACATTTCTTCAAAAATTAGACTAAACTTTTTATTTCTTCAAAAACCTTAATAAACTGATGCTAAAGTCCCATGGAACTGGGAATTTGGCTAAACTGGTTCTTGTCCCTTCACATAAAAGTTACCATGGACTCCAAAGGAACACATCCACAATATATCACATGTCATTATCAGTATCAATATCAAGTCTGGGATAATTTAGTATGGATTTGATGGTATAAAAATTGATATAGTTTTCCAATGGTATCTTGTGCTGGAATGTTGTGAACTGGAAACTCATATATTTCTTCTTGCTTATCACATCAATATGGCCTAATTTTGTTGGCTTTCATATTGAATAATCTGAAGAATATACAATCCAGTTTTGATTTCTCCCATGATACGTCTTATTATTCTCTCTCATCCAAAAACTAATGCATTTTTATGTACTAGTAATATTAATTTTTACCTCAGTTTTAATCTATTTTTTTCATATTGAAGAACCAGATCCTGTTCAGTCAAAACTGGAAAAAAACCCAAGTTTTTTCTCCATTCTGTGTGCAGGCTGACCTACAGTTTGGTTACTTTTATTTCTGACTCAAATCAGTGTTCATTACTTACTGTGTTTCAAGTGTTTCAAATGTTTCAAAGACTATGATTTATTGTGCCTTATTACTTGCCTGTTTCTCCATGATTATTTCATGGACTGGACATGGTAAGCAGGTACTTTGCATACCACTGTGTGTACATTAAGTGCTACGTCTGCACCACATTCCAGCAGAGCCTTGCTGAAACCAGTGGAGCACTGTGGGAAGGGCAAGAGGGGTCAAAACTTTGATGTCCTCCTTGCAAGCCATAGATATGTGCAAAATGCGGTCCTCCCAGCATGATTTTTGAGGCTGTGCTGTGATCCCTGGAGAAGCCGGTGAGCCCGCACAGCAGACACTCTAGTTGTGCACAGCACACAAGCTGATGATATGTTTACCTCCACACATGTGAATTCTGTAGTAAGTACTTATGTCAACAACTTGGAAGACCACATACAAGAGCTGTAGACACCAGTGCAGCAGATGTTGCCATGCAGCTTGCTGTGCCAAAGTAGCTGCTTACAACATGTGCCCAACTCTAAGTGGTATTTACTCCCCACAAAAATGCTCCTCTTTGTTTTCTCTTGATTCTTGAAAGATGTCTGCAGCTGCTCTGGGAGCTGCAGTGGCTGCAGCGCCAGGCCCTCCCCAGGGCACACCTTCGGAGGCGGCAGGAAGCTGTGAAGCCCAGGAAGCCCAGAGGAGGAAGAAGGTGCCCCTTGCTCAGCCAGCCTGACCCAGTGCTGGTCCTCACCAACCTGGGGCTCCAAAAAGTTATGAAGCAAGAAGACCCTTGGGCGCAGAACTTACCTGCACCTCAGGGCATGGGCCAGAACCCAGCTGGGAGGGGAGGCAGTGGTGCGAGCACAGCATCGTGCCTGAGCAGACACACTGGGACCAGGAGACCATGCAGAAAAGCCACCAGCATCAATGCTGCCATGGGTACGATGACCAAAGCACCCCTGAAGGGCAAGAACAACAAGTCAAAAATGATACCTGGCAGCCCTGGCACTGCGCTGGCTGCAGCCAGGCTGCAGCTCCAGAGCAAGCCCTGGAGAGGGACCAGGTCCATAGAGGAGCAAAGCACACTTCTTATGGAAAGTAAAAATAAGGCTCAGCTGACATTCTACTGCAGTGTTTTAAAACTGATAATTAAAAACCTGTCTTAATAATTTTGGTAAATCATTTTTAGCTTAGACTTCCCTTTTTGAAGCACTGGAAATAATTAACTTTAAAAAACGTAACTCCTTCATAGACTGTATTAAAGTCAGGCATTTTAAAAACCAAAATGATATTTTAATAACTATTCTTGCAACTATGAACACCATTCTCTACACAAGTCCTGTTTTCAGTTAACATCCTGCATTAATTGGTTTATTCTCCCTCCCATTTACCTCTAACGACAGCACCCATCACATACATGAAGAGTTTTGCTAATTTATAACTATCATGATTGTTTTTTCTTGATTTTGCCACTATTTTCTGAAGTCTGCAGTATAGTATGAGCAGGAGATAACTGGAATTCTTATAAGAGTTTGTTTCTGAACTTGTATTCTGGCATTCACTAACTGCTCGACCTCTGTCATGGAGCTGGCTATCGAGGAAGGTCACGGTCATCTGCGTGGCTGGGCAGACACACAATGCTGGTAAGTGAATTAATTCCTGGTGGCTGTCCCACAGCGCACCCAGGCTCCACCTCAGTGGCTGCCACATGCACTCTGGTACTGTCAGCACCTTCAGCAGTGAAAAAAAGCTTTAACAGCCCTCTTGCTAAACATCAGCCCTCTTGTAACTCAGACTTAGTTCAGAGCAATGAATGCAAAATACAGCTTGGTCACCCCTAGAAACTGAGCATGTTTTTTGCAAACCATGCCTTCACTGGGGCTGCCTGAGCAAACAGGTACATGAAAACTGCCCATCCCTGTGGAGAGCCAAGTGCCCCAGGCCATGTCCGGTCAGTGGGGGACCCAGCTGCTGGCATGGGGTACCCTGGCAGAACTGCCCACCAGCCCAGAGCCAGCCCTGGATGGCCTGGGGCTGAGGAGTTCTGCTTCTGCCGCAATTTCAACCCAGGCTACGCTGCCATGGAGGAGGAGTCTGGCACTGCTGGGGCTGGCACGCATGGGTGTCCCACTCAGCAGTTGTGAGCACAATGGTTTTCAAAGATATTGTGTAAAATACTCAAAATATCTCTATTTTGGGATGCCTCGAGGCTTACAGCCTCAATGGAAAATTATTTCCTTGAGACTGGAGCGAAGGGGCAGGGTAATGCCCTGAAGCAGTGCGCATCAGCCCTTGAGCACTGTAGCCAGAAATGCGGCTGTTCTGGTGAGGCCATGGGCACTGCTGCCTACCTCCTCTGAAACTGCAGGCTGCACACCTAATGCTTTAGAACCCAGTTGTGTTTGTACATAACTGTTTCATTAAGCAAGGGTGCACAAGCATCCTCTGTGGTGGTGAATTCACCAGGCCAAACACTTCCTGCTTCTGGCAGTGACTCCATCTCAGAGTCAATTGTTTGAGGGGACTTCAACAAACTGTTTCTCGTTGTGGATTGCAGAAATAGGCTCATGGTAACTTGGTCAGACCAGACATTCCTCCAGCATTATGCTTCATATCTGTGAGGCTTTCTGCAAGCAACCACAATGCAGGATGAACGGTAACAATGCTATGATGTCCTGAGAAACACCCTCTCTCCCACAGGCGGTTTTGGCACCTGTGGGACAGGGCTCCTGATACCATGAGCAATCTCATGCTGTTATGAGGCTCCATTAATGAAAAACATTCCTGGGGAATACTTGGATTGTCTTAAGGGCCCTTCCTGGCTCCAGCTCTGAGCAGTGCTAGCCCCGGACAGATATGGAGGCACTTTCAGAGCTACTCATTGCCCCCGTGCACAAGGCCCTCCAGACGATGTCGTCAGTCCGAGATGCGGCCAGCAACACCTCCTGGCACAGCCAGCTGCTGGAGAGGGCCGTGCTGGCAGCAAAACTTCTGTGAATGTTTGGTTTCCCACAGTTAAACATGGCAGCATCTTCCAGGGAATGTATTTCTGAGGACTGTATGAGGGAGAAGGATCCCAGATGCATCTAGAAAATCCCTCCCAAAACAAGAATGGATTTCACTTAAAACAACAAAAAGGGTTTCACTTACAGAAAGTAGTTAATTAAACCAGATTTCTCTGTGTTTTGTCAGTTAATTACCAAAATATGGGAAAACAATGTGTATTGATGCTATTTTAGAGTGCTTGTGGCATAAATACATCACTTGAGTGTAATTTTTTGGCTGTTTCCAAAGGTGACAGAACAGCCTGGAGTCAAACCCTGAGACAATTTGCAAGGCAGCTGGGTGATGGCTTGCACAGACCCCGGCCACCTCTGCCATCACCGCACACTGCTGCCGGCCACCGGGATGCTCTGCATCACTTTTGTCATCCTGATTTCTCATGCACTCCTAACAGGGGCTGCATCCGGGCAGAAGGGAAGGGGTCCCCTTTGAAGGTGCAGGTTGCAAACAACAAGAGGACTTGGAAATCATGGCTTAGGGTTCTCATGCTGTTAAGTGTGGAGTGACTTCTTTTACTCCTGGCAGTATCAATGAGTGTTCTGATAGTACTCCCCGCAGAGCCAGCCCTTCCTGCTGCAGTGCCTGGTTTGTTCAGTCAGATGTGCCTACCTGGTACCTGTGGCCCCCAGTAAGCTGCTGAATGTGGAGCAGCTCCATGCCCGCATATATGCATTCTGGAGGAAAAAAATACAATTACATTCAGATATTCTACTGAAAGGGCTGGAATAATGCAGCTCTGCTTGTCGACTGTCCCTTTCCTGTCTTGCTCATCAGGCAGCTGCTGCCTTGTCCAAACCGCCTTCCCTGTGCCGGCCCAGTGACAGCCCAGGGTCCCATGCTGATCCTGGGACCAACCTTGTTTTGCCATTGTTCTTACCTGGCTGGCATCCCTGTCCAATAACAGCAATTCAGAAGTGAACAGCAAATGAGAAGTTGTAACAGTCCCTGCAGTGTCATTACTACTTTTGGCATTTTCAAACTGTTCAGGAAAACAGTTAAAACTCCTATCTATGTCTGTGTCATAGTATGGATGGGGAGGTGGGGTGTGTGTTTAAGTAATATGGATGTGTGGTTTATCATAGAATCACAGAATAACAGAATGGTGTAGGTTGGAAGGGACCTTAAAAACCTTCCGCTAGACCAGGTTGCTCAAGGCACCATCCAACATGGCCTTGGAACACTACCAGGGATGGGGCAGCTTCTCTGGGCAACCTGTGCCACTGCCTCAAAACTCTCACAGTGAAGAAGTTCTTTCTAATGCCTAATTTAAATCTCCCCTCTGTCAGTTTAAAGCCATTTGCCTTTGTGCTATCCCTACCTGCCCTTGTAAACAGTCCATCTCCAGCTTTCTTGTTGGCTCCGCTAGGTGGTAGAAGCTGCTATAATGTCTCCCTGGAGCCTTCTCTTTTCCAGACCATACAACCTCAGCTCTCTCAGCCTGTCTCCATAGGAGAGGTCCTCCAGCCCTCGGAGCATCTTTGAGGCCTCTTCTGTAGGAAAACTTTACAAGGTATTTCAAACAGTCCATCTTCTGGGCTCGGTTCCATTCAGGGGACGCTCAGCTGATACCAAAGCCTGGAGATGTGCAGCAGCGAGAGGTGCAGGGTCCCCAAGTGCAAGCAGGCTGATTCCACGTTTGCAGCAGCATCTCCAGCGCAGAACGGTGCCGGTGGAGACCAGCCCAGTGTCAGGGGTGTGTGGAAAAACCCGAAACAAAAAAAAACCAAACAGATAAACCCCCCAAAAACTTCC